>NC_048220.1:27945415-28183021 GCF_002007445.2 Ailuropoda melanoleuca
GCGGGCGCGGCGGGGGCGGGGGCGCGCACTCCTGCGTGGTCTCGTACTCGTCGTCCTCCGGGATGCGGAAGGGGCTGGCGGGCAGGCTGCCCAGGCTGCCGCCCAGCGCGCAAGCCCCGCGCCGCGGCCCCGGTCCCGCCGCGGGGTAGTAGTAGCTGTCGTAGCTGCGCTGCATGTCCGCGCCGGGTCCGGGCCCCGGGCCAGGGGGCGCCGGCTGCCGCAGGAGCGGCTGCTGCTCCGCCAGGCGGTAGCTGATGGGCGCGGCCGGCGGCAGTGACACTGCGTGCGCCGAGTTGGGGGACGTGATCTCAAAAGTCGGCACCTGCGTGGCCAGCGAATAGTGGAAGTCCACGGGAGAGAGGCGCGCGGGCGTGGTCAGTGCCGACACATACCTGCGGGGAGAGGCAGAGGCATGGGCGTGGGGGCTACCGATTGCGGTGGAAGGGGTGGATCCCGACGGAAAGCAGCGTCTTGCCTGGGATCCCGCCTGCAGGAATCATGGTGGCACTCCTCACTGTCCTTAAGCAATTTCCTTAACCTCTTCCAGGCCCAGCTGCCTTATCTGTTAAGCGGGGAGAGCCACAGTGCTCATTCCATGGCGTCGTTGGGCTGATTCCATAAACGTATCGAATGGAGTACCTGTGCCTACCTGATGATCCCCCCTGAATGATCCTTTGGTGTGGGGGATGCTCACAGTCACCGGGATTTCTGAATGGTTACTTTGCATCAGGCTCAGGCCGGGGCACTTGCCATGTACAATCTCATCTAATACAGCAATTCTCTAAGACCTTTATGTTAGTCCCATACTACACATGAGGAAACTGAGACTCAGAACATTTAAGTGACTTGCTCAGGGTTCACACAACCAGGAAGTGGTAAAGCTGGGATCTGAACCGTTGCCAGACAGGAACCACGACTTCAGTGCTCTCCAGAGTTCCCATTACTCTCCTTCGGAATCACCTGCCTTCCCTCTCGGCCCTCTCCCACGCATACATCCAATTAGCGACCATTCCCCGTCTCCTGGAACACACCCTGTGCCCTGCTCTACCCCATCCTGGGCTTAGTCGTTTGCTCTGCTCTGGTCATGACCCCACTCCAGGGCCTCTCCACTGTATGCACCTTCCAGAGCAATCTTTTAACATCACTGTTTTGCTTTAGGAGGCCCTTCCTGCTTACCCGTCCAGGGCCACCAGCCATTTACTTGGCCCCGGCCTACCTGTTCAGACCCAGCTCCACTCTCCCTACAGCTTGCCCTGCTCCGGGCACCTCACTCACGAACTGTGTTCTTAAACGCCTCTGCTGGCTTCGCTCAGGAGGCTTCCTGTGCCTGGAGAGCTCTTCTTGTCTCTCTACCTCCCAACCATCAAGAAGGCCTACTGCTACCGAGAACAACAGCTACACCTAGTGCAGCTGGGTGGGAGGCATGACCTCTGATGGTCTTCACGAGAACCATGCCTGACAGGTACTGTTTTTCAGGGGTGATCCATGGGCTCCAAATCACACAGGTGGTGGAGCTGGCCTTTGAAAGTTTGGTCTTGGAAAACTGGCCACTTCCTAGAATCTGGAGTCAGACTGGGCCTCTGCCCTGGTAGGATGGTCTTTCTTATGCATTCCTTAGGCGGCCGTGAGCGTCAGTGGTTTGTGTCCGTGGCTCGACTCCTCAGGAGCAAGAACCCAGGGGGCCATCTCTGGGTCCCCAGGCAGGCCTGCTCGGTGAGGGCTGGCATGGAGTAGGCTCAGAGCAGGAGAGCATTTCTTATCCCTCTACTCCAGCCTGGAGTTCCCAGTACTATGCGCTTTCCTTTGCTCTCCTCCCACAGACCCCACTTGCTAAGGGCCACTGGAGAGCTGAGCAAGGTGGAGGGCTGGCCTCCTGTGACTCCTGGCATGGAGTCAGGGAAGAAGGGGAGTTTCCTGGTTCTCACTCCGTCCGTTGCTCGGAAACTCAATGGTGTCTTGATCCCTGGGCCTTGCTGCTGATACTGCCAGGGCCTGCAGTCATTCTTGGCTCGTGCCCAGCCTGCACTGGTCAGTCTCCTTGCAGACAGCCTCCCCTCCTACCCTCCACTCTGTTCGATCTTGGTGCCTTTCTGTTCCCGCGGGGACACGGGGCCTCTGGGTGACACCAGGGCAGGGCTACCATATGTTCTGCTCTGTCCGGAACAGCCCCTGTTTGTTCCTGATGTTCTAGTGCAATTATTAACATCCCCTTCTACTCTGAAAAGTGTCTTAGTCCTCACTGCACACCAGGGTCCATTGGCTCGGCTGCAATCCCAGTCTGTCATGAACATGCGGATAACCCTGAGCCAATCACTGAACCCCTCGGGGACCTTGCCGGCCAATCTGAAATATGGACCTGAGAATCTTTGGAATGTCTCTGAGGTGCCCTAAGGGTCAGCCCTGGGTCAGTGGTGCCAGCTCTCTGGCCAAGGTGGGGCACAGGGCAGGAGGCAGGAACTGACCTCTCGCTGTGTGGGGAGTCACGCAGGGAGTCTATGGAGTCGTGGTAAGGTGGCACGGCAGCCCTGCGCCGCTCTTCCAGGCTGTAGGCCGCTGCCCGCCGCGCCCGGGCCTCCACACACGCCGGGCTGTTGCACTTGCTGGTGCCCACCGATGACAGCATGATGCCCGACTGGGAGTCAGAGGTCAGGCTTTCAGAACGTTCCAGGCTCCACGTGTGGCTCTCATGCCTAGAGAAGAGGTGGAGGAGAGGTGAGGGATCAGGAAGGGACAGAATAGCCCAGCAGGTGTGGTCCCGGGCCCACCCCCTCCCTGGTTCTTCATTTCATTTCAGGCACCCTCAGCTCACTGCCCTTCTCCACTCTGAGCCGACAAGTCATATCAAGATCTAGGGAGGAGGACTGAGTGTCCTATGGGTGGGTGAGCTGCCATGTGCACGAGCCTCTTTTCCTCTGTGCAACCATTCCGCAGCCCCCCCCCCCAGCCTCAGCCCGGGGTCCCCTGTCTGGGGCCCTTCCATTCTCATGGTCCTTAGCCACCAATTTCAGGAGCACAGCCCCAGTGGCCAGTACCTGAGGGACCTGCCTAGTCCATGCTGCTCCCCAGGGGAGAAGGGGGCCAACCATGTTATTTCTTGAGCTCTAAGAACCTTTGTGCTTCGGCGGACAGACCTCCCCACTCTAAAGAAAAGGAAGCTAAGGTGGACTAAGTTCATATGGGCAAACTCAGGAGAGGGCCTCAAACAGGTGCAGGTGTTTGAATGAGGAGGCGCTGTATGCTGGATAATGTGGTGCCAAGACTCAATGTCAGGGGGGCACAGGGAGGTTGTTGTTCCCCTGGGGACTGGAAGAGGCAATCTGGGCCGCTGAGGATCTGGATGAACGTTTGGTGGTGGGTTCTGGTCTGAAGTCTACCTCCCTCCTCTGACTCAGAGGGAACCTCGGTGCCGAGCCGGGCCTGGCTGGGGGGGTTCTGTATGTCCTCAGGCAGACGTGTGAAAGCAGGGGTCTGCAAATCTGTGTGCGCCTGGCTGGTGCCCACCTGTGGCTGGAGGTGGGTGTGGCCGTGGAACAGTGGTGAGAAGGAGAACAGGAGTGGCTCCCAGAGAAGGTGGTCTCGGTTTCCCTCCGGATGACATGGTCCGTGGCCGGCACATTCTTGGAGATGTACTGCAACAGACACGGTTGGGTGGGAGTTAGTGACAGGTCACCGAGTCGGCCCTCCTTCCTGGTGGGGATGGGGAAGCCACTCGAGAAGCTGCAGGCTGGGCAGTGGTCCACTGCGTGAGTGAGCTGGTGTTAGGGCAGCGATGGCCCCAGCCAACCAACCCCTTCAGGAAGTGGGCAAGTGAGGCCGGTCACCGTGGTGAGGCTAGGCTAGCAGGCCCTTGCCTGAGCATGGCGCGGGCCAGCTGCCGCCCTGGCCCGGCCTTGCAGGGGGCACGACAAGGCTGGCTCTCCAGTGAGGGCTGTAAGGGGCTCTGGGAACACCACTCACATCTGCCATCTGGATCTCCTCGGGGTCCAGCCGGGGGTGGCTGGGCCCGTTGGCCAAGCTCCGGTTCTGGTGGGCCGGGCACATGTTCTGCCGGAGCTGATTGTGCATCTGTTTCCGCTGTTTCCTGCACAGGACGAGGGCGTGTTAGCTTGGCATGGCCCCCACACTGGGTATGACATTCCCGGGCTGTCCCTCCAGGGGAACTCTTCTAACCTCTGGCCAGGATGCGGGGGCAGCTGCCTCCCCTGTCCCCACCAGCTGGAAGCCGGCAGGACCCGAGCGTATCGGTCCTGAGCTCTGGCTCCGAGAGACTAGAATGCCACCACTTCCTAGCTCTGTAACCTGGGCCGGTTACTTACACTCGCCGTGTTTCACTTTCCTCATCTTAAAGTGGGTGACCACTTACCCCTTGCAAAGTCCACTGAGAATTAGGAATTGAGGTAAAATACTCAAGCACTGGTCACTCATTCGCTCGCTATTTCTTGGGTTTTTACTATGTGCCAGATGCTGTTTCGGAACAGAGGAGGAGAAGGACACAATCCCTACCCTCAGGGAGCTCACAGGCCAGCACGGAGGCAGATAATAAACACATACACGAATGAGCAAGGTGCTTTCAGTAAAGCGCGGTAAGGACGATCAAACACGGAGCTGTGTATCAGGGGCTCGTGGGACTGCTTTATTTTGGCCACAGTAAGTGCCCAATACGCTTGTTCTGTAATGTTCTGATCCAGCCATGTCCCTCCCCTGCTGAACGCCCTTCACGGGCCCTCTCTCACGGCCCTCTCGGCCCCAGCTTGCCGTATCCTTGGAGGGCTTGGTTCTGACCCCCCCCACCCCACCCCCGTGCCGGCCTTCTCTGGGCTCTGCAGCTCTGCACGTACTGTTATGTCCCACTGGAACACACTCGGCCTCTTCACCTGCCAACTCTTGCTCTTCTCCCAGTCTCAGCCTAAGAGCTCCTTCCCCAGGGAGACCCTTCTTGCCCTCCAGCTGAGGTTAGGCACCCCTGAAACATACCCCGTTACACTGGACATCTTGCTTAGAGCACTGGCCATGCGCCTGGCAGAGGGCCTGGTATTCAGCAGGCATTGAATGAAAATTTGTTCAAGAAATGAATAAATGCACTGGAGGTTAGAATAGGGGTTTGCTTTTCCCTGAGTTCTTGACCTCAGTCCTTGGGCCCTAACTCCCAAGGCTGGCAGAGCCTTAGATCCCATAGATAGGTGCAGCAGGAGTCAAGACTGAGGGACTCTGTGCCCTAAATGGTGGTTATGCCCCCACCCTTGCTTTCTAGATAAGAATGGATGGGACAGACCTATCATTTTTTCCGTACTACATCACTCTACAACCTTCATGGGCTCCCTATCACTTACAGGGCAAACCCAGGCTGCCTAGCTTGGGATTCAATGCCCCATGGTACCATCTGGATTCCAGCTGTCTCCTTAGACTCATGCCTCTCTTGTTCTTGACCCCAGGCCTTTGCTCCAACTAGTCTGGGCTGCTTATGCTCTAGGAACACAACTGATCCTTTCCAGCATTTGTCTGTCAGCACTATTATCTAGGAACTGCCCAGCCCCCTTTCTGCACCTTTCTTTCCTTGCCCCGAGGTTCTGCCCTCACCTTTCCTATGCCCAGAGGTGACCTGGCCCCATCTTCTCTCTGTTCTGGCCTAGACCTCTCCCAGGTGGGACTAGACAGTGCCTCCTGAGGTCTCTTTGTCCCCTGGGAATGTAGCCTTCCTTTCCGTGCTTCCCCACCCCCAACACTGCCACTGACTTGACAGGGGAGATTCTCCCTCACAGCGTCCTCCGACGGACCTACTAGGGTCATTCCTACTTTATAGATGAGGACTCGGTTTGCTCAGGGTCGTGGTACATGGGAGAGCTGAATTTGAACCCCGATCTGTCTTCTTCCAACACCTGTGCTCTTGACCATTCTTGTTCACTGCTCTGGGGCCTGTCTCCTCTATCCTCTGCTCCTGCTTCTTGGCCCAGCTCTTTGGCCCCACGCCAGCTGCAGAGGCCCCTGAAGGGGCTGTTGGGGCATAGAAGAGGGGGTCTGGGGGTGGGGGAGAGGCTGTCCTCCATAGCTGGCCTCCCGCAGGCCTGAGTGTCGGATACTCACTTGGTCTTGCAGTAGGCGACCACGCAGACAATGCCCACTACGAGCAGAGCCACGCAGATGCCGGTGATAGTCAGGACCCTCTTCTGGTACAGCTCCTCAGCTTCTGCACAGGCAGAGGACAGGATGTGAGGGGGCAGGGCAGCAGGCAGATCTGTGGGGACACCGGTGCAAAGACGCCCTCCCCGCCACCCCCAAAGCTTTGGCTCCCTCCAGCTCAGGGCCTCCCAGCTCCTTTGCATCTCCTCCTTCCTCAGCTAGCCCCGCCCTCCTGGATTGCCTCCTGTTGCTCCGAAATCTGCCCACCCACGGACCTGGTCCCAAGTGACTACCCCTGAATTCACCTTCCCAAGCCCTACACCCTGCCCAGAGCGTGTGAATGGCAAATGCAGGGGGGATGGGGGTGGGTGGGATGGAGGTGAAATTCCGAAGGCCATAGGGGAGGGCAACCCAGCTTGACCAGCAACCTTGCCCTACTCCACAATGGCCTGGTGGCTTCAAAGAGCCTGGATGGGTGGGGGAGAGCTGTTCTTCATGGCAGTGAACATGTAGACTCCGGGCAAAGGTCTGGCTTGCCATTTCAGCTTTGCCAAGAAGCTGGAGAATGGCTTGTTCCGGGCTGGTGACAGGACATCAGACCCAGAGGCTGGACCCAGGAGGGATGCCAGGAGCGGGGACAGAGCAGACCAGGCCCATGGAGTGGTACGTGGAGAGAAAGGCCTTGGTTTGTCCCTGGGCCTGGATAGCACGTGGTCCTGGCCCACTCCAGCCTTTCCCTTGGCTTTCGAGAAGCCCACAAGAGACAGCGTAGCCTGGTGTCCAGGACAGTTCTTGGGCTTGAGGAGCAGCCCCCACCCTTTCTGAGGAGCTGTGCTAGGCTGGGCTTCAAAGCCCTCGAAGAACCAACTATCCCCTCCAGCTCCCACTTCTTGGTGGGGCAACTCCCACCCTTCTAGAGCAGAGAAAACCAGGAGGAAGAAAAGGAAAAAGGTGACAGCAGCAGGACACCCCCTGTCCCAACCTGCACCTGCCAGCTGGCCCCTCCACATGGCTCCCTCTCCCCAGCACAGGGACACGTGGAGGCTAGACCCCAAAACCCAGGTAGAGCCCGGGCACATGTCCCGAAGCCCTTGGGCTTACAGCACGTCCTGCGTACACCCACCAGTAAACTCCGGGAGCGCAAACCCTCTAGACACACATACCTTTAGGACTGTGCCTATCTGTACACAGACAGACGCCTTCGCGAAGATACACGCACACGAGTCCAGAGAAGCGCGCGCGTGCACACGCAATCATGTGGTCTTAAACAGCCTTCCACCCTGGACCCCATCTCTGGGCTCGGAGGTCCACGTCCTGCCTCCAGTTCTCATCCCTGCCCACCCCCTCATCTTCTTCAATGGGACAGCTGTCTCTGTCACTGTTCCAAGACCACTCTGGTCCTGGTCGCTGACAACCTCCTACTGCCAGGTCCCCTGGTCGTTTGCTCCCCCCCCAGCTGACTCCCCCTGTTGGGTCCACTCCGCCTGGGTGGCTCTGCTCTCCTGGGTGTCCTCCTCCCCCACTGGCTGACCTGTTCAGTTGCTGCTTCCTACTCTTCTGTGTGGGCCGCAAGGTAGAAGGGGCTCCCCGGCTTCTTTCTTTCCCCCACCTGCCCTCTCGTGTCTCATGATCTCACGCAGCTCAGACTTCGCATACTGGCTGTATGCAGGTGACTCTCACATTTGTATCTCCTGCCCACTTCTCCCTGAGCTCCAAGGGCCATAGCCAAGCAGAAGTGCCGATCCCCCAGCCTCTTTCCGAACCTGCTCCCTGCCCTTCCCACCTCGCCAGTGGCAGCACCCCCTCTCCTGTTGCTCAGGCCCCACACCTTGGAATCACTGCCAAGGACTCCTTTCTTCCCACCGGCTCTGACACCTGGCGCTTCAGCCAATCTTCCCAGCTTCACCTTCCCAGTAGATTCTGGATTTGACCACTTCCACCACTTCTAGCTCAGTCCACGATGATGTCACCTCTCACCTGGACAGCTGGGCACCCTCTGACCGGCTTCTCTGCTTCCACTCCTCCCCAGCCTATCTCTGAACCCAGTGTGTTCTCTGCCCCAAAGCCAGCAGATCATTTACTCCTCTGCTGAAAATTCACAACGGCCTCGCCCTGTGATTTGATTCCAGCCCACACACGCACCCTGGCATCGGAGGCCTGGGTTACGGTCCCAGCCTTCCCTTTATATCTCATCATTGGTCCAGTCCCCATGTCTGCTGTGCCCAGAGATGCTGCCATTCCTTCCGTCCACTGAATCAGGCAAGCCCACTCCACCCACCATCCCTAACTTGCTGCGCCCCCTCCTCACATACTCTCCCCTGTTGTTGGCAGGGCTGCCTACTTTCCGTTAGGTTTTAACCCAGATGTTAGCCCATTGCACAAGCCTTTCCTGGCCCCTCAGCTAAGGTAAATCCCTCCCTAGCTAGGCGCCCTTCCATTACCTTCTTTTATTTTGGTATGGCACTTACCACCACCTGATATCTTTCATGTTTGTTGTCTGTCTCATCCTGGGAATTTGAGCGCCAGGAAGGCAGGGGCTCTGTGTGCCAGATCGCCAGAGTCTGGCAAATTCTGGGGTTCAGTAGATGTTTGTCGAGTCAGGGCATGGATGGACATACAGACCACCATTACAGACACATATCTGCACACGCTGCCGCTCACCTCCACACCCTCACGGTTCCACCTGCACGACGCTCAGCCTTGACACAAAGACGTCCTGCCGCGCGCCTTCACGCACGCAACACCCTGCACCGGGGGCCTGACAAGGTATGTGACGTTTCCACCCCCCACGGCACACCCCCCCGCAGGTCCACCTCCCACACCCTGCAGCGATCACGCACACCACACAGGCTCAGCCCCTCTCCTCCCAAGCCATCACCGTCAGCAGATAGACACACTCGCTCCGTCTCCTGAGAAGAGCTGACGGGCCGAGGCGGTGAGGCCTCTCCAGACCTGCCTCGAGAACAGCCTCTTCACACTGCAGGCTCTGCACCGCCATCTGACATCTGCCCCCACCGAAGCCTCGACCCCTCCGAGCCCCTGCCTCTCTCCTGCTGTAACATGTCTGGACATTGGAGGCCAGGGTGGAGCCTCCCAGCACAGAGAAGGGACAGACCGACCCCTTCGGGTCCCTTCCCGCTCAAGGTGTCTCCCAGGGGCCGGGGGGGCAGTAGTGGGAGGGAGGTAAGGTTCTGAGCCGGGGAGCGGGAGGGCAAGCACCAGAGGCCCGCCCACCCGAGACCCTTGCTTGCCCTGCCCGTGGGCGAAGAACACGCGGGCCATTGTGGAGACAGATCACGGAGGGAGTGACAGCCTCAAGCAGATGGCAAAGCCTGGCAGACAGACCCCGGGCAGGGGGCAGAGACGAATGGGTGCGATCAGCTGCCGGCGCAGGGCAGGATGAAAAGCAATGGAAATGAAGTGGGAGCAGGAAGGATTAGAGTCCAACTGAAGAGGTTGCCTCTCTGCACAAGTCTCCAAGCCAGGATCCCGTGGCTTCCGGACACCAGCTCTTCCGGGGCCCGTCTCGTCTGGCCAGCCCGCCCGGGCAGCACAGCTCGGGAAGCTCCTCCCCTGGGAGGCCTCCCAGCCACTGGCCTCAGGCCAGGGGGTGCCGCTCTCCCCGGGGCGCACAGTCTGAACCCCGGGGTGCTCTGCTCGTCTGAGCTGCTTGTCTCCCCCAAATCAATGTGCTTTATGATAGGACATCTTGGGGGGGGCCAGGGGAGATTTTTGGAATCATCCCTTTTCCATGTTTTGGAAAGGAGACGAAGCGTCCAGCACACATGGTGTCAGAGGCTGCAGAGAGGGGCGGTGTGGACGGCACTGACTGATACATAGAGCTCCGTACCCTTTAGTTCAAATCCAAGGTGCTCTGGCAGTGCAGGAGAGAGGGGGGTCAGAGAGGGGGAGGGATGGCAGGAGGGATACAGAGAGAGATGGGGGAGCGGGGAGGTGGGGGGAGGGTGGGAGAGAGAGAGAGAAAGAGAGAGAGAGAGAAACGTTGGTCAGGACTCTTCAGACACCAGCAGCCAGCCTGTGAGGTGAAAGCAGGTTAGTGGTGTCCCCTCCCGGCCTACTAAGCCCCTGCCCTGGCACCCAGTCCCAAGAGCCCCCAGGGAGGTGGAGAGAGGAGATGTTAGGGTCAGCGAGCAGGGCAGGTTCTTTAGAGATGAGCTGTGGGGTTAGTACCTGGTGGGGAGGCAGAGGTGCGAGAGTCAGCTGGCAGATGTCCCCAGGGAGGAAAGGTGAGTGGGGGTGGCGGTCCGAGGAGTCCCTGTTCTCCCCCTGCCCCCCAGCTCCAGTGCCAGGCCTTCCGCATTCTCACGCCCCTCCTGCAGACTTCCTGCTCAGCCCTGAGCTCATTCACGGGGCCCTTTTCTCTGTTCCGAACGAGGGCATAGGGGGCCCAGACTGGCCTTTGTCCGTGTCCTGCGTCCAAAGGCGTGGTTGGCCTGCCCATCTACTGGGAGCCTGGGCACTGAGACTCCTGCGTTTATGGGGAGAGGGGGAGGCTCCAGGCAGCAGGTCAGTTCACATGACACCACCAACACCCTAGAAGCCTACGGGGCCTAGGCTTTGGGGTTTGAGCCTGATTTCACGACTTAGAAAAGCCAACTGCAACTTGTGGGAAGAGCCAGGTGGGTTCAGCTGCGGAACACGTGTGTCAGATGGTGGGCCACTTTCTGAAATGGGATCGTATTGTAAATGTGTGTCTTCAGAGTCCTATGAGGTGGGCACCCACAGCCTAGAGGGGCTGCAGATCAAAGAGCCCTGCCCGAGGATCAGCCCTGCCCCAGACCCACTGCGTCTCCAAGCGCACCTGGCCTAGCCACCACTCAGGCTCTGTTAAAATCGGATCTCTGGGAGCTCTGCTACTCAGCTGTGCTTCGGAATCATCCCAGACAACGGGATCAGGGTCTCAGGTGGGAGCCCAGAAATCTCAACAGTGTTTCTGAAAGCTCCCTTATCTTTCTCATGTGGCCAACACCTATCTGCAGGCTCCGAGTCTCAGTTTTGTTCCTAACGTGCTGTGTGGATGTGGGTGAGTCTGCTCTCGGTTTCCTCATCTGTCGAAAGTGGCTGTCCACAGTGAGAAGGAGACGCGAATGGCCTGGACAGCGGGAGGCGCAGTGCGTGTACGGGAGCCCAGTCTGCAGCCTCCCTGAGTGCACAGTCAGCTCTCGAGATCCAGGGAGGAGGGGAGACTGTGTTCTGGTGTCTCCTCTCCTCTAGAGGAAGGAGAACGTGCGGCCCATCAGCAGAAAGTCTTGTGCTGTTCCTGCCAATTGAGTCTCAGGGCCCCACTGGCTAGTCATGAGGAAAATGACCACCTGGGGAAGAGAGTGGGGTCCCAAAGCCATTGAAGAGTTTTCTTCTGCTTCCCAGCTCTGGGAACCAAGTAGCAGCCATGGCAGCAGGGTCTAGGCCTCCTAAGGGACCTCCCCTTTCAGTCAAAGTCCTGTTTGGGGTGGACCAGCAGTGGCCGACAGGACTGGTGAGGTCACTGAGAGCTTGCCCAGTCTCCAGGAAGGCAGCCCTGCTTCCCTCTCACCGGGGACAGATTCGGAGGGGTCTGTGGTTAAGTTTGCTCCTGTCAAAGGTGTCTCCAGCTCATGTGCACAGGCTGCCTGTCAGCCAGAATGCAGCGGCGCCACTGAATCACAGACAGGTCCCACTGGGCAGAAATCTGCATACTGACCAGTAACCATGGCAACCTGATGCCGGACTCCCATGAGGGCCAGGTTTACCAGACAACATACAAAGTCTTCATCCTAGCCTTGTCCAACGACACACACTTACGGGGGCCCGGCCGAGGAGGCCATGATGTGGGCCCCTGATGAGAACACATGCTTGTGTGTTTGTGCAGGTGTGTGCAGGGGGGTGAGCAGATGTGTGTGTTTCACACCACTGCAGGCACGTGCTTGTGTTTGAGTATGTGTGAGCACGTGTGTGTTTGAACATGTGCGAGTATATGCTTGTGTGTGTCCCCGTAGGTGTGTGTGTTTTTCACTTGGGGGGTATATAGATGCACAAGGTTTGACTCTTGGGAAATGGAGAGGCTGTCAGGGGAAGAAGGAGAAGCTTCAAAGTGCTACTGTGGCCACAGGCTCCGTTTCTGTGGCCACTGCAAAAGGTAATCTGGTCTAGAAGCTGTCTGGGTGGAAAGTCAGACACTTTGCTCAGGACGTGCTGGGAGTCAGCGTCCAGGGCGCTGGTGCTGGCCCTCCTGGCCCCTGCCCCACACCAGCTGTAGCGGGAGAGGTGCTAAGCTGCCCTCCAACCACGGCAGCTGGCTCTCTGCTAAGCCCTTCCTAAGCGTCACTGCCCTTCTTCCTCACGGCGACTCTCGAGGCGTAACTGTTAACTATCCCCATTTTGCAGATGAGAAAACCAACTCGGGTTCAATGAGGCCCCAGAACCGGTAAGCTCAGGGGCTGCCATCATCATTCAGATCGTCTGGATCCAAAGCCTGAACATTTAAGCTAGCATTTTCTACTACCTTTTCAATAAGTATCTGATAGAGCACGGAGAGCTCTGGGCCAAGTGCATGAGCGATATAAACCCTCCACGAAAAGGTAACAGCAAGGATCCTGATAACACCAGGCCGAAAGGCCTGTGGCAGCATTTCTCGGCTTTCTCTGGGTTCCTGGGGCCCTGCTGACCCTCTGAGCAGCTCTGAGCCGAAAGCTGAAGCAGCCCAGCTGGCAGAGAAGTTTGGCCAGTGGCCGAGCTCTGGAGGCTCCGCTCCTCTGATTCACGATGGGCTGGGATTCCCTGTCCACAGCAGTCCCGTAAGCCAGGGAGGCTCTGGGACTGAGGGTGAAAAGGAATAGGCCCTCCACTGCCTCTCTCCCCTGGTCCTTAGCCTCAGCCTGGCTGCTCTGTTCCCTCCAGAGGCGCCTCCTGACCTCCGGCCCTCTAGTGGGGCTGGATCTGACTCTGCAATTCTTCCTGGAGCCTGGACTCTGAAGAATTCTGTTGGGCCACATGCCCTGCCCACAGCTCTGCTCTTATCCCTACAGCCTTCCACCCTGGCCTCCAACTGGGGGGCCTGCGGAGAGTGCTGCCTCCCACGCTCTGAAAACAGTTGACCATCTGGGCCATCTCGGCCCAGCCCCCATCTCCCTGGGGCCTCTACTTTCCTCTTTATGTCTTAGCTTCCAGGCTCTAGCAGGGAGAAGGAGGCGATGATTTCTAGGCTTTTGTGCTGTGGCCTAAGGAGGACTGGGAAGACTCATTCACTCCACCCTGAGACCCAAACCCGCAAACGCCTTTTCTCCCAAGGGCCACCTAATTGCCCCCCCGCCCCCATCCTGCTCTCTGCCTCTTCTGGAACCCCATTCTCTGTACCCAGGCACCGCCACTTTGGTTCCTAATTCTTCATAGGACCCAGCTGTCCTCCTTGGAGAGGAGGAGGTGGGGGTTGGGCTGAGCGGGGGCCTAGAGCGCTCTGGAGGATGGGAACCCAGGGCCTGCCGACAGCTGGGCCCCCGCATGTGGCCCGGAGTCCTCAGGCCTGGCCCGGGGCTTATGCTCTGCTCCACCTCCACCTGGTGGCACTTGAAGAAATTGCTCCCAGCTTCAAAACACTCCACCATTACGGTCTCCTCTTTCTGCTGCAGGGCTCACATTTTTTTCAGCGAACTATGCAAACCAGAAAGCTTCAACCCCACAAGTAGAAGAAAGGAAGGGAATGAAGCTCTGGAGGGGGACTCAGCCCAGAGAGGGCCTGGAGAGAATCACCCATTATCCCTTGAGTCCTCATTCCCTCTATCTTTTAGCAGGCGGCAAACCCCCATGCCGTCCTACCCAGAGCCGCAGAAAAGCCTCTGGTCTCTTGCCTCCATGGAAACCACTGCCCTGGGGCTTGTTCTCCCTCAACCCCCCTTCCCCACTCTCCCCCATCACCCCAAATCAAAACCAAACAAACTGGCCAGACCCAGAGACAGGCTGAGAACTTGTTTTTCTCTCTCAAACACGGGCCCACACGTGCACACGCTTGCTGCCTGGCCCCATCAGCACGTGACCTCCTCCAACAGGCCTTATAAGGCAGGTGAGGGGCCCGTTCGGGCTCCTGCGCACTGCGAGCCTGACCGCCTGACCTGGGCAGCGCTGCCCAGACCTGAGCGCGGCTGCGGCCGCCTGCAGAGAGGACACTGTGTTATCCCGCCCAGCGCCCCCAAGAAGGGGAAGAGGCGGGTGGGGTGGGGGTGGTAGGGGGAATATCCGTCTCCTCCGGATGGGCTTCGAGTGAGCCCTGAGGGCTGAGAGGAGCCCAGGACAACCACCACTCCCTCCCTCCCCAAACTCCCCTCTCCCAAAGCCCCCTCTAAGTCTCGCTAAGCAAGGCCCCAGCCCTCCCGCTCGGGGAGATTATCAGTCACCAGGGAAGGAAAGAAATAGAAGAAAGAGACATACTGGAGAAGTTGACCATTGCGAACTGTTGACACCTGTCCCCGGTGTATCCCACAGGACACCTACCAAAAGAAAGAAAACCAGAAAGAGAGAGCCAGGATAGCGAGACACAGGCACGGCGACACCCCGGCACGGGCTCCTGCCAATGCCAGCTGGGTTCCTTGCCACCGTTAGCGCTTGTGCTGGCCTCGCCACTCTGCCCCTTACCTGCAGCCCTGAACTTGCAACCCAAGGATTAGGCCAAAAATGAAAAACAAAGCAAAACAAAACAAAAGAACAAACCAAAATACAAAAAAAAGAAAAAACAGCCAAAGATCAAAACAACCAACACCCCTGGCCCTATGCCCTACATTGGGGGGACTGCACCCGGAAGCTTTCTAAGGAGCAGGGACTTGTGTTTGTATCTTCAAACATACTTTGCTTAGGATCTGGCATGTACAATCGCAAAGGCAGTTTCTCCAAACATCTCTGTCCGAAGAATCCGTTTGGACATCTGGAGAAGGAAAAGGGGAAAAATCACAGAACAAACTGGCATCATCCGCGAGGCTTAGGTTAGAAATCAAAGTGCACAGTGATGAATGAGAAAACCAAGTCGGGCGCTGGGGCACACTCGTCGCTGCAGGGGCTGGAGTCAGGGCTGGGGGAAGGGCTCAGAAATCTTCCAAATCTCTCTACTAGATGTTGCTCCGTGGGTGGTGGGGGGCAGGGGTGGGGCGGAGAGGAGGATGATTTAGGGAAAAGTGGGTGGAAAGATTGGAAAACCTCACGCCTAATCGTCCTGTGGTCGGTGAGACTTCCCTTCTGACCTGCCTGGGACCCCGTGAAGCCAGAACGGTAGCCCCTTAGTGGCAGGCAGGCAGGCAGGGTGCCAGGAGCCTTCCAGAATACCAAGTTCTGGGAAGCCACTCCTTCCAGGCCGTACCAACGGCTTCTCTCCAGGGCCCTGGGCAGGTTTTCTCATCCATGAAACAGCCCCCAGAAAGCTCAAAGGAGAACACCGGAACGCTGTTTCTAGACTGTGTGCCCGTGACAAAAGTGACCTTGGAGATGTTTCATCTGTTCTCTCAAAGAGGGTTCTGTGGCCAAATAAATTTAGGAAATCCATCCCCAGGTTTCCTTGTAGAGTTGCAGTGTGCATTGGCATAGGAAAAAGCTAGGAAAAATTTTGTAGGAGGAAAGAGCTGAATATTCCAGTCCCAAATTTATTTGACCATGGAAGATGTAAACATGTTTGTAAACATGTTTGGGGAAGGCTGCCCTGGAGCAATACACGTGGAAAAAAAAAAACACAAAAAACAGCGGGAACAGGTAAGGCTGAAGAGGAGCCGGAATTACCAGCATCTCAAAGCCGGCCTGCGAGGCCAGGTATAGGGCATCTGCCCTCAGGTGGCAAGAACCACAATTGCGGGGGAGGGCCGAAGCAGGCTCCCTGAGGACCCTGAAACCTTTTTCCACTCGGGGGGTCTCCTGGCTGCCTGGGCCGCCTGTCCTTCCCCGGGACCTGCTCCTCCATCACTCCCTGGCTCTGCTGGGAGTGCGTTCTCTGGTGTTGGGGCCTCTGTAGCTGCCCGGCACCACCCACGCTCCCTGACCTTGTCTTTACCCCCACGTACACTGTCTTCTGCTCTCTGGCTGCCTCAAGTCCCTGGCCTGCAGGTTTTGGGGAGACATGCCCAGCCCTGTACTTTCTTCTGAACCCTGGCAAGGCCAGATATCTAAGGCAAAGCTTACAGACAGGGCCAGACCATCCACCCTTATTCCCCTACTCAAAGATGGGTTTGGGCTGCCTCTGTCTCTTCCTCCTTATTGGGAAATTAGGTCATCACCAGAGTTCCCTCAATAAGTAGCTATTCCACATGAATCAGTAAACTTCCTTAAGAGGTGAGCATACTCTCTTAGCATCCTGTCAGCAGCCCTGGCAGCTCAGAGGGGATGGTTGCCTCTGGCTGTGATAGACACTCAGTCTAACCTGGGGGCCTGGGCGTGGTGGGTGGGCAGGCAGCTGGAGTTGCACTAGGCCTCGATGCAGGGGAGGTGGGAGGCTGGTCCTCGCAGTAGTGGTCGTGTGCGTGTGGGAATGCCTGGCCAGTGGGTAGCGGTGGAGGGCTGGGAAGTGTGTCTGGAGAGTGTGGCGGGGGTGGGGGTTACAATGGAACTCGATGTGCCCTTGTCCTGTTGAACAGGGTGGCTCGGGGGAGGAGGCTACCGTTGTCAGTACATCCTTCTCTGGTCTAGGCATCCCATCCCAGGAAAATGCACGTAGTTGCTAAGGGTTCCCAACCATCTCTAGTCAGGCTCAGCTCTCCCTCCTCAGCTCTCAGAGACTGATGTCCACTTGGGGTGGGGGCTGGAGGGGGAAGTGATTTTTAAAGCAGCAGCACCTTTGGGATGGAGGATAAAGACCCAGGAAGTTGCCAAAATGACTCTTGGAATCTACAGAGGAATAGGAAAGAGATAGGTTTGACTGTGTCCAATGTCTGAGATTAGCCCGGCTCGTGTGTGTGTGTGTGTGTGTGTAGGTGTTTAAGAGAAAGAGTGGGGTAGTGCAGGGGCAGAAGGGGGCAAAGGGGAAATCGGTTTCCACTGCTGACAGTTAGGGATGCTGTCCCATGGCTCTTGGAGACCAATGATAAGGGAGGACAACCCGGCATCCCTGATCCCACACCCAGCCTGGACTAACTTGACTGTAATCTCCTATCTTTCATGGCCACTGACTTGTACAAAACTGCAGGTGGCACCGTGGGTATGGTATGGTCTCAAACACGAATGTGTCCCTTGGAGTTGTGTAATATGGTCCTAATCTTCCTGCCCCAGCAAAGTGTCTTCCCCACTGGCTGAAAGAAAGAAAAGGCAGTGGGGGATAGGCACAGTGCGGGGGTTGGGGGACTGACAGCCCATACTGTTCTTTGGATACTAGATCTTTCCAGCGGGCTCCTGGGCTCTCCTTACTCCTGCTTGTTGAGAATGAGCCATGTCCAGGAGCCTGGGGCTTCGCTGGGGAAGATTCTGGGGGTGGGCCTATAGCCTTGCTACCCTGTGCTCAGGACCAGGTAACGGGGTATGGGCTACATAAACCTATCAACCACGAGGGGGGTCTGACTCCATGTGGGGAGCTGGCTGGTAGTGGGTACGTTCCCACTGAAACAGGGATGCGCCCTCTGAGTTTCAGGAGCACAGGGGACAGATGAGAAGGAGCGGCAGGTCATAGCTTTCTTAGCCCTCCCCCAAGTCATCCGCTGTGACTATGGGAAGGTCTGTGCCCAGGGCTGGAGAAGAGCAGAGGTGAGACAGGGGCAGAGAGGAGAGCCCATGGGCTGTATCTGGGGTGACAGAGGTTGGGACTCTGCTTCCCCGTTTTCCCACCCACCTCCCGGACCTCAGTTTCTCCTTTTGGTAGCCTGGGGATAATGCCATGTGTGCTGCCCTCACCCGGGGGAGGGGGAGGATGAAGGATGAGGGTGTGCCCCGGGCACTGGAGGGGGGTGGAGGGTCTCTGGCCTCATGAGGGGTGGGGCGGAGATGTAGAGATGAGCAGGCAGATGGGATGGGATGGGAGACCCACCTGAACATGGGGTGGGGCAGGCGGGGGATGAGCTTGATGGGAGAGGGAGGCATGCCGCTGGTATGTGCACAGGGCTGGAAAGAGTCTTGTTCTGTCATCATCCCCTGAACCAGTCCCCAAGAGTCACGCACCAACCGTGCTCCACAAAAACACGGAGAGAAGAGGAGAAAGCAGCGAGAAGTGCAGAGGCCCCTGTCTGGCCCAGACAGGGGACAGTCACCTGGATTTGGACCCCCATTTTCAAATCCCCCTAAGTTTTCTTTTTTAAAACAAAATTCAGTATCCGTGCCACTGTTTATTTTGGCTCTGAATTCCAGAAAAACAGGAGGGACGGAGTATGCCTGCTTTTCAACACTCCCTGCGGGGCTCTGAACCAATACACAACAACAAGTGTCAGAAAACCAGGAAGGAAAACTGATTTTTATAGAAACTGGAATGAAACTGACCAGTCTAGTTTCATTATCCAAGCTAAGCGGAAATGCAAAAAAATCAAAATAAAAAGTAAACAAACAGCACAAATGGTAAGACGTGAGTTCCATTTCCTAGATTCTCTCCTTTTTATTCCATTCGGGTGTCATCAGGAATCCCAAGAGGCCTGCCCCCCCTTCCCTCCCGGCTCACCCGCCCCCAGAATGGCCTCTGGGTTCTGCCCTGCCCCCCTCCCCCCTGTCCTTCTCCAGCACAGCTCTGAGGACCTGCCCTCCTGAAAGTGAGCCTCACCGGGGATACCCCTCTCCCCTGAGGGCTCAGAGAGTCAGGGAAGTTGGTTCCAGGAGCCCTGACTGGGGCTGACGTAGGGCAGGTTGAAATGGGGAGGTCGTGGTTTTGGGTACCAACTTCAAGTTCTAAGTAGTGAACCCCAGTTGCCCCCGGGACACCATCTTCACAGTGATTGAGGCTCCTGCCCTCTGCTTCTCTCAGACTTAGCTGGGTGTGACTCAGGGTCCTAGGGGTACAGCCTTGTGGCAGGACCCTGTGGAAACCCATATTGCTCATCACACCCCTTCCCACACTAAACACTAGCGCTGGAGCCCTGGGCCCCCATGGCCTTCCTCAGCCCTGGCACCTGTCCTGGGTGGCTGAAACCATCCCAGCCTGGAGCCAGGGCTGATCTCAGTGATGCTGCTGGATTCCTTCAAGGTTCCAGTGTCCAAGGGGCTAGGGAAGAGGAAAGGCCTGGTGTGTGTGTGTGTGTGTGTGTGTGTGTGCGCGCGCGCGCGCGCGCTGGGGGGAAAAGAAGAGGAGCAGACAGGGCTGGGGGATGTCTGTGAGGTATACTAGAACCCTTATGAGTTTCTACAGATCAACTGCAGAGAGCTCAGAGTGTTTTCATGGCTAGAATGTTCCCTGGGGTCTGTTGCATGAATGTGTGGCAGGCTCTAGAGGCAGAAGGAGAAAGATGAGGGGCTGAGTCCAGGCAGAGAACTTCCCTGGGGGGCCTGCTGTTGCTGCTGGGACAGTCCCTGGACATTCAGGATGGGGGAGGCCAGTAAGGGGATGGCAGCAGGTGAAGGGTGGGGCTGGGGGGAAGCCAGCAAAGGAGGCCCGCTGGGGCAAGAGGCACAGATCTGCCTGGCAGTCTGGGCCCACCTGGCCCAGCACTGAGGGGAGAGTGTCAAGGAGGCACGGCCCCTCATTTTCACCTTGTGAGGTGGAGGGGTCTTGGGCTAAGACTGTAGTCAATGGGGAGACGCAGCTCTGGAACTGGAGCCCAGAGGCAGGAGAGCTGAGAAGTGCTGAATCTGACCTTGTCTGTGGGGAGGGCAAACGTCTCTCTCTGAACTTCCACCAATACTCCGGTGGCCTCTGCCCAGATGCCATGGGAATGGGGCAACTGTGGCGCCTCGCCAGGGTCCTAGGCTCGGGGTGCTTTGAAAACCCGAAGTTGTTAACTAGTGCCCCTCACCCCTCCCCAATCTGGCCAGAACCTGTGCTGCTCTCACCAAGCTCTCCCTCTGGCTCCTCACTCACCCACCAGAGAGTCTGTCAGGGGCCCTGTGGGCTCAGCTGCGCGGATAGGACCCAGCTGGGCCTGAATAAGCCCTCCTGGGTTACTGTGCCCCTGTCTGCCCTGTTCGCTAAGGGGAGCAGGATGGAGATCCTGCTGGGAGTCCCAGCCTGAGCTTCTCAACCCTGACATCGCCCCTATTGGGCCACACCCAGAGCGGTATCCTCACTGGTGTCCTTTTACCCCACAGAGAGGGGCTGGGGTTGGAATGGAACAAGCAGCGCCCAGGGCATATCTGGACACCAGGCAGAGAGAGCAGCCAGGTCTTGAGGCGAGCACTGGATGCAGAGTCCTCATCTCCCCTCAAGGCTAGGAGAGCAAACCCTCCACTACCAAGGGCGCTGGGAATTGTGCTTTGACTGACCCTGCCAAACTCTTCACTGCTGGGGAAGACACACCCTAGGAAATGTTCATCAGAACAGTTTGGAGAGTTGCTGAGCGATGGGGGGAGAAAGAGGGGGAGACACAGAGCAGGAAGGGGAGAGAAAGAGCGAGAACCCAGTGCCTAGGGCATAGACTGGCATCCCCATCTCCTTAAAAGTGTTGGTGAAAGCGTGGATGCTGGGAGATGGGGTGGGCCGGGGCCTGAGAAACTGGCGTTGCAGAGCCCCAAGCTCTTTAGCGTTGACATCTCCCGAGATTCCCAGAAAGGGCTAGGGAGAGGGGCAAACCTCCCTGTCTACACGCCTTGGGGACCCCCTGTCCGTGGCTTGAAGCCGACCTTGCCTAGAGCCCTCCGCCTGTGCCCCAGCCTCTCTCACCCTACTCTTGCCCTCTGCCCGCCCCACCGGTCACTTACTTGCAGGAGAGCTGGTTGATGCCCTCGATGTAGTAGCAGACGCCGCCATTGACACAATAGGACTTGGCTGTCTCGTTGCACTTCCGGGCGTGTCCCGACCAGGATGACAGGGTGGTACTCACTGGAGGTATGAGAGACACGTGCCAGTGACCCACTGAGACCACCTCTGGGCCCCAGGAACCACCTCTTTGCTGGCCCTTCACGGCCCATCTCAAAGCTGGAAGATCAGTAGCCGGAGGGGAAGGTCTGGGTTCCTCCCAGTCACCATCAAGGCGGAGGGGAGGCCTCCAGGGGCTCGGACCGTTTGCCCAGCCCCAGCCTGCACCTGTACTCTGGCCTGAAGTGCTCAAACCCCAAAGGCCAGGGAGATGTGCGATATTGGGGAAGGAGATAAGCAGCTGGTGGAAATAAGAGCCCGCGTCTTGCCTGCCTTTCTGGGGCTCCGCCGTTGGCGGATGAGATCATGTCTTTTGTGGGGAACAAAGTCACAGGGGTGCAGGGAGGAGACCTCCACATCCATCCGCACTGCTTGGGATCTCGAGGTGGCCAGGAGGTGGCTGGAAGGGAGCTGGGCTTGGAGGGAAGTGGCCCCTTTTGGACACTCGTTCTCTAAGAGACGTGAGGAGAATCCTAGCTTCCATGTCTTCCTCCTTTGTCCCAGAGAGGACAAGCCTCTCAGGACTGCTACAGAGGCCACTATGCCCCTCTCCATAAGCACCCAGGGTTTTCTTTGCCTCTGCCCTCATCAGGCAGCCCCCCCCCCGCCCCCGTCAGCTACTGCGTCTGAAGGGAACCTCTAGGCCTCGACAGCCCAGGCTATAAATCCTGGAGGTCAGGTTGCTGGAGAGGAGGTGGGCTGGGGAAGAGGCCTGAAGGGTCGCTGGGATGTGGACACTGGGTGAGCGTGAGATGGGGCCTTAAGGCTGCTGACCCAGCCTGCACAGCTGATGGGTGGGATTCATGTGATAAATGAAAGTAACTCTGGTTCTGCTCCCCCAGGGGATGGCATCTAGAAACCTGGTTTCAAGGGAAAAGTCTTGCCCCCAGTGTTGGTTTTCATCTGCGAGCTGACTCCCGAGGCCGTGTCTCCAGGCTGGGCAGCACCTCAGCCTCAGGGGCTCCGAGGGTCTCTGGCTCCCACCCAGCGGCGGCCTCCTGCCTGAGATGGCCCACGCTACCCCGGCTGCTCCTGTCTCCTCAGGGGTGCTGAGCCCCTACCCGCCCCCTTCCCATGGCGATGGGGTTGAGAGGAGGAGGAGGAGGAGGGCAGGCACCTGGCGCCCTCAGTGTTTAGACATGTGGGAGACAGATGGAGCGCGGGGACTGGGAGTATATACACAGCCCTGCCTCTGTATATGTCTGAGGAGCTCGCTGATAAAAGCCGGCGGGCAGGGCCCGCTCCCACCGTCCCCTCCACACCATGCCCGCTGCCGGGCCGGCATCCCCGAGCCCCACTGCTGCGGAGTCTCCTCCCAACACACGATGCCACACTCAGCTGGGACAGGAGGCCTCTGCTGGTCTCTGCCCACTCTGGGTCAGGGAGACCCAGGAAACCAAGAAAGGGAGAGAGCAGAGAAATAGCTGAGGTGACCCTGCCTGCGAGTTGCAAAATCCGTTGCTCTGGAGGACGCCAGAGGTTGCCCTGCCCTTTGGTTACGTTGCCAAGGAGGAGTGAAGGAAAAGAGCCCGGGAACGCCTGTCCAGAGTCACAGCGTGTGTTGCGACAAGGCCTCAGGGCTCCTGACGCCTGGCTGAGCATTCTCACCAGCCAGCTAGTCCCTTGTGGAAGAACATATCAGCACCAAGGCCTGACATGAGCAGACGAAGGCAAATACGATGTGGACCACAGGCTTGGGTCCTCTCGTAGGCGTTGGCTAAGGCCAAGAGGTCTCAGCCCAACTTGATTATCTCTGTGGTTGTGGGTGGCAGAGATCGCCCATGGCTATACTGAGTGAGCAGTGGCCAGCAGTGAGGATGGTGGCCGGGGCCACAGCTCTATACTTGGGCCTGTCCACACGCATGTCTCTGCTCATGGAGGCCTTGGGAGGCAGAGGGCGACTCTGGAAAGGAGATGGGGCCTCAGCTGGGATGCACGGCCCATGCTGCCAGAGCTGTGTCATCATGGGTACTGGGCCGGGGTGCAGAAAGGCAAAAAACATGGGCAGTGGGGGAGCCAGTCACAGAGGGGGTCGGGGGAAATGACCACAGGTGTTCCCTCTTCAGAAAGGAGTACCTGGAGGCCACCCCCTGTGATGGCAGGGCCTTCTCTAGTCAATGCAGCCCAGCCCCTCTGGTGGTGGAGGCTCAGGCCAGGAAGGTTTCCACACTGCAGACACGCGTTTGCGTTGTCGGGCGCACGCGCACTCCCAAGGCAGCAGGCCTACGCTCCCTTGTCAGCGTATCCGTATTTCTTCACTGCGTCCTCCCGCGTTTGGGAAAGTGACATCTACACTCCAGGCTGGAGAGTCTGGCTGCTCCCTTGACACCCCCACTGGGATGGCTCCTAGTCTCCCCAGACGGTGCTCCCGATCACCTGCTTCCCCAGGCTTACTCATCTCACTGACTGAGCAGCACAGACCAAAGACCTGGAGGGCATCTTCCATTTCTTCTCCTTTGTTTTCCCCACCCATCTATCACTGAGGCTGCCTTTCTACCTGCTCCCAGGGCTCCGCCCACATGTCCCTACCACTTCCCAGCCCCGGCCTCCATGGTCTGTTTCTTGGACAACCACGACAGCCTCCTCACTGGTCTTTCTGCCCCCACTCTCGCCTTCATTTCTCCCCTTTTTGCTTCCCTACCGTCAAAGTGGTCTTTAAAATAGGTAAAAGCGGGCAGTCACTTCCATTCTCAAAACCGTCCAATGGCTTTCATTTACCCTCAGAATAAAGGCCCCCAGCTCTTCTCCCACTTCATGTCCTGTCCCTCTCTTGCAGTATCTTCAGACTGCACCGGCTTAGTCCAGCTCCTCTAACAAGCCAAGGGTCTTCCTGTCCAGGACTTTCAAAATCTCAATGTCTCAGAGACGCTGCCCAGGCTCCTCCCTTACTCTTTCTCTTAGCTGCGTACACTTACAGGACGTATTCTAACGTAATTAAATGACAAGCTCCTTCACCAGCATGTATGCTCCATCTAGGCAGGGTCCATGTCTGTCCAGCTCACCAACGAAGTCCAGTGTTTGGAGTAGCGCGTGACATGCAACAGGTGCCTAACAAGCATTTACAAATATTTGTAACGAGCAAATGGACATCTGATTTTTCGGAGTAAGGTGCCTTCTACTACCGTCCCAGGAGCTCATCTGGTCACCTTGGCCTGAGGATAACTTTTCTTTAGACTAAAGCACTGTCTCCTATTATACGCAGATCTTCCTGGAAGGGCACCGGGGACATGCAGATCAAAACCACAGTGAGATGCCACTTCACAGCCCCTTGGATGGCTATAATCAAAAAGATGGACCAGAGAAGTGGTAGGGAAGACGTGGAGAATTTGGAATCCCTGCACCTTGCTGGGGGGCATGTAAAATGGTGCAGCCGCTTTGGAGCACAGTCTGGTAGCTCCTCAAAAAATTAAACAGAGTTACCATGTGGCCAGGCAATTCCACTTCTAGGTATATACCCAAGAGAACTGGAAACCTATGTGCACATAAAAACTTGCTCACGGACGTTATAGCAGCATTATCCATTAGAGCCCAGATGCGGGAAAGCTTGGATGACCCAACAACCCACATTGCGGAATGTGACAAACAAAATGTGGAATAGCCATGTAGTGGAACGTTGTGCAGCCATGAAAAGTAAAGGGCTACTGATACAATATGGACGAACCTCAGAACCATTACGGTTAAGTGGAAGAGGCCAGTCCTAAAAGGCCACATATTGTATGACTCTAGTTATATGAAAAGTCCAGAATAATCTGCAGAAGCAGAAAATAGATTTGTGGTTGCCAGAAGCAGAGGGGTGGGGGAATGGGGAGTGAATGCTAACGGGCATGGGGTTTCTTTTGGAGGTGATGAAAATGTCTTGGAATTAGTGGTGATGGTTGGTCAACCCTGTGAATACACTAAAAGCCACTGAATGATGTACTTTAAAAAGGAGAATTTTATGGTCTGTAAACTATACCCCCAAAAATTTGATTTAAAAAAAATGCTGGGGGGGGCCTGGGGGCCTCAGTCGGTTCGGTGTCTGCCTTTGGCTCGGGTCATGAACCTGGGGTGCTGGGATCGAGCCCCGCGACGGGCTCCCTGCTCAGTGGGGAGCCTGCTTCTTCCTCTTCTTCTGCCCCTCTCTCCACTCATCATCCCTCTTGCTATCTCTCTCTCTCTCTCAAATAAATAAATAAAATCTTTTTTAAAAAGTGCCTGGAAGAATGGCTAAAATCAAAAACTTTAGGAGCAGGATGTGTTAGTGAGGCTGGGGAGAAAAAGGAACCCTCCTGCACCGTTGGTGGGAATGTAAACTGCTATAGCTGCTGCGGAAAAGAGTATGAAAGTACGAAAAATAGAACTACTATATGATCCCGTAATTCCACTATGGGGTATTTACCCAAAGAATATGAAGACACTAATTCAAAAAGACATGTGCACCCCTCTGCTTACTGCAGTGTTATTTACAACAGCCAAGCTATGGAAGCAGTCTGAGCGTCCATCCTTAGACGAATGGGTAGGGAAGATGGGCTGTAGAATGGAATATTACGTAGCCCTAAAAAAGAATGAGATCTTGTCATTTGCAACTTAGGTGGATCTAGAGGGTACAATGCTAAGTGAAATTAGAGAAAGACAAATACCATATGATTTCACTCATGTGGGATTTAAGAAACAAAACCAAAGGAACAAAGAAAGAGAGACAAACCAGAAATCTCTTAGCTATGGAGAACAAACTGATGGTGACCAGAGGGGAAGTGGCTGGGGGATGGGGGAAATAGGTGAAGGGATGAGAAGTACATTTGCGGTGAGCACAGGGTAAGGTAAAGGATTGCTGACTCACTCTATGGTACACCTGAAGCTGGCAGAATGCATGTTAATTTCATTGGAATTAAATGCCTGGAAGGGTAAGCCCAGGAGGCCTCTAACAGCCACGAGTGTCTTGGTGGGTGTGAGCTTTCTGAGGGTCGCTGCGGGAAGGGCCAGGAGGGGAGCTGATAGCCGTGAGACGCTCTCCCCGCTGCTGGCTGTGCAACTGCTCTTCTCCATGGCTCATGGAGGATCCCCCACTTATCTTTCAAGTCCCCGATCAAGTGATCTTCCTTCATCAAGGCTCCCACCCGCCTGCCCTGTATGCCCCTTTCCTGTGGGTAAAGTTGCCTTTCCTCTTTCATGTGTTAGAACAGGTAGATGCTTTGAGTTGGGGTTTTGGTGTCCTGCCAGGAACGTGGAGGGACTTCGCTGGGAGCCAAGACTATGACTCCCCAGAGCTCTGCACCCGGTCTTTCTGCGTAAGGCCTTGCTGACTAGGTGAGCGGGAGAGCAGGTGTGTGTGTGTGTGTGTGTGTGTGTGATGAAACAGCAAGCCTTTCTAAGCCCCCAGGTGAGGGACAGGCCTAGAAGCCTCTGCAGGGCTTCTGTGGACCTGTGACACCCCAGGTCAAATCTGCTTTCCCTCTGGGGCGAAGCAAAGCCCAGCTTGACATCCTGGGACTGGTGTGGCCACCTCCGCACGTTCCCTAGTTCTCTTTCAACTGGGGGTGAGGCAGTTGGTTTCTCTAACTCCGAGGTGGGTTGGACCAAGCTGATTGTTTTATTAAAAAGCACCACAAACTCCTTGCTGACTCCTTCTCCTCCCAGGCAAGCGGGGAGGCCGTCTCTTGTGAGCCGGCAGGGCTGGGACCGCAAGAAGTGTCTGCTCGGATTCGGGGAAAGGGCCTCCAGCTCCGCAGGAACAGAGCCAAACCAGGCTGCTAAGGGCCCCAGCAATGCCCCTGGCACAGCCCCTGCTCCTTGCTGCCCTCCCATGCCCTCTTCTGGCCACCGCACCGCAGGAGCCCTGGCTTCCCTGGGGCCTGGGCGGGCCGGGCCAACCCACCTTGGGATGAGTCACGGGGGGCAGGCTGCCTGCCCCCCCGCCCTCCACCTTCTCCCCAGGGCGTGGTTGCTGCAGGTCTCCTGGGCTCTGTGGGTAAACATGGAACCTGGGCATCTCTGCCTGTGGAAACGCGCCCCCTCAACAGGGGCCTCCAGATTCCCTGCAGTGGCCCTGTTCACAGCCCACGTCAAGGGTAGGGGCCTGCCATAGACTGAACAGGGCAACAGAAGAGGTCGTGTGTGTGTGTGTTGGGGGGCAGGGGCTAGGTGCATAGGATGTCCACCTCTACATCAAACTCAGAACCCTAGAATTTTACGGGGAAGAGTCTAGAGATCACCTGGCTCAGCCTCGGGGAAATGGAAGACCAGCGAGGTGGAGTAGGTCTCCCAGGCTCCCAGAGCTTGGAAGAGACCACAGCTCGGGACCTCCTGCTGCCCTCCTGCTGGGCTGGAGGCAGGAGAGGCCAGGAGCCCTGGGGGCAGCACCCAGGCCAAACTCCCACTGCCCGGTCCCTGACTGATCAGAACACGGGCTGCTGAGGGCGGATAGGAGTGCCTGTGCGGCATGCGGCTGCGGCGTATCTGAGGGGTCTTCCAATGGTCTGCAGCCTCATCCCCCAAGTCCAGCCCTGGGGGGAGAGTGCCATTGTAGTTTTCTGCATGGCAGCCCTGCCCTCTTCCTCCGCTAACAGCACCCCTCTAGGACAGCGACCCTGTGCAGGCTGGGCAAGGTCATCACTCATACCACTCTCCCTCTCTACCCCTCTGCACACACGCAAGCCTGGCGAGGATGCCACCCCGTCCCCTGAGGCCAGTGACTGGGCCAAGCGGGGAACTAAGCAGGATTCACAGGCACTCATCCTTGCGATCACGTCAGTGATGCAGAGAAAAGCTCTTTTTCCCCTGGGTGGGAGGCTGGGACGATGTAAAACCCGGAGCCATCTGAGGCCCTGGCCTCTTCTTCCCTCTCTGTTCCCCAAACATGGGAGAAGCCCATTTTATAGAAGGAGAGAACGAGGACAACACACCATGGGAGAGGGCATCCTGAACCCTACTCTGAGTACTTGGGTTCTGTAATGTCTGGGCCCGGTTTTACCTCTGGGTTTCTCAGTTTTATAAACCAATAAATACACTCCTTAAGGTAGTTTTAAGTTGGGTTCTTGTCAGGTATGTATTTTTTTAAAGTATTAAGTGATCTCTACCCCCAACAAACTCATGACCCTGAGATCAAGAGCCCGCCAGGTGCTCCTCCTGTCCGTTCTAACCAAGAAAATCTTAAAAACAAGAAACATCAAGGCCCGAGTGGATCTAAGAATGTCTGCCCACTATGGCTGGAAGTAACAGATGCTGGACACCTAGCATGGTCCATTTTCCTGGCCTTGGGACAGGTGGGGAGGAGTGGGGTGGGGGGGGTGGAATCAGCTACCCTCTGCGGCCTGAGGCAGTCAGTAAAGCCTTGGAGCAGGTTATAAATCCTTTTCTAGACTATTTACCAGGTGCCTACTATGAGCCAGGCACTGTGTTAGGCCCTGAGCTAGAGTGGTGATCAGGCGAGATATAGCCGCGCTCCCCCGCCCCACCCCCCCCCGCTGGAGCTCACGGGCTCAGTGTTTGCTAACTACTTTTACACTGCATAGCTCTCTCCTTAACCATCAGTTAGACTTGCGGCAGAATATTTAACCTCTTTGAGCTTCAGTCTTAGGAATTATGAGCTACTCCATGGGTTTGTCAGGGCTCAAGAGAGAGTATGGAACGGGGCCTGGAGCACGCTCTCCGTGCACCGCAGCTCTCACTGTAACTCCGGGGAGGAGGCATCACCCCAGCTCTCCCCAGTCCTGGCTCACAATTCCACTGCGAGGTCACACGTGCATGGCAAGTTCAGCAACAGGATGAGATTTGAAAAACGATCTAATAGAACTCAGGAAGTACACAAGACCGCAACTGGCCAAGAAGTGGCCTGGGAGTAGGACCTGAGCTGGGACGGACGCTGTGGTGGGATGGAGGGGTTGGGGAAGCTGGTAGCCTGGGAGAGATGGCACGAGAGGAAGAATGAGAAAAGACTGTAAGGGACTGACACAGGTAGAGCTGGAAAGATCATGAGGGCCAGGTTGGTGGGAGCTGGGCTGTGGGACGAAGGTCTTGTTCTGTGGCACCTCAGGGTGGGGGCATGACAAGATGAAAGCCTCTTAAGAGGCCACTGCTGTGGTTTAGGTGAAAAGAGCTGAAACCTGGGCCGGGTTGCCTCTGTGGTAGTGTTGGAGTGGGACGTACAGATGTGAGAAAGATCCAGAAAGAAGACCAGGATTTGTAGGCTTGGACCTTTAAGATACAGTGACAAGGGAGGCGAGGAGCCAGAGAGGCTGGGAGAACACAGAGACCCCTCACAGTACAGGACAGACAGGGTCTGCACCAGGCTTCCCTCTGAGGGTCCTGAGACAGGGAGCATTTCACATTCTCCTCAGATAATGCTGGACTTCGGGAGTCCTGGAGGGCTGCCTGGTGGAAGTACAGGCAGGAGAAGGCAGATGCAGGATTAGACTGACAGGGGCAGGACTGGAAGTGAACCCAAAGAACCAGGTAGCCAAACGGTATGCTCTGTGTGTGGGTGTTGGGAGGAGACAAGCCATCTGTGGGATTTGGAGTTCCTGGGCTAGAGTGGAGGCGTGCGGCCTGAGGACAGGCAGCTCTGGCCACTTTCCAGCCAAGGGAAAGCAGGCTGCCTGCGAGCCGACACTGAGGCTGCTACGGTGGAGGGAGGAAGCTAAGGGTGCTGTGGGTGCCGTGGGCTTCTGACCTTGCATGTTGTTAAGGGAGAGGCCCCCCTGTGGGAGAAGGGTCTGCTGTCCCTGAAAAGAGGCTGCCCGCAGGGGCCAACACAGCCAAGCCTCCCGGCCATGGCCCCGGGGAGATGGCTGCCTGCACCCGGGTCCCAGCAAAGCAACAGGCAGTCAGCTCCCACACGCCCAGGGCCTGCCTCTCCCTGGAGCCCCGCTCTTGGCAGCCCAGCCTCCCGTAATTGCCTTCTAAAAATATCCTTCCCCCACCCCCACCTCTTGATTTCAAAATATTTAGTTTTCAGGATATTTAAAATGAGAGCTGGCGGCTCTTCCAGGCCCAGATAACAAAGCTAAACATTTATGCTTCGACTGCATTTCTCTGAATCGGCCCAGATCTTGGGGCTTGATACGGCAGCGGCGGGAGGGAGGGGAGTCAAGTGCAAGACAGATCATGTGCGGGCCTCCTGAGGGCTGGGGGGCAACCGGCCTGCCCCACCAAACCCCTGCAGGACCCGTCCCTTTGGTGGGGGAACACCTACCGCTGTTGACATGGAGCCGGCCCCGGACCGTGTCCTTGCCCAGGATGTTCTCAGCCTCGCAGACATACTCCCCAGCGTCCTCCACCTTCACCTTGTTGAACTGTAGTCGTGAGTTCTTTCTGGGTAGGGAGGGGATAAGAGGGGGAGAGACGTGAGCCAAGGCCTGGGCTGGCTGTGGCTCCCCAGCGGTCACCCGGCGGTCACCTCTCCCCTCCGCAGAGCCACAGTGGCAGCGCGGGGTGGATGGGAAGTAGATTCTGGGCTCCCGGTGGAACGCTGAGTCCCCCGAGCCAGAGGGAGACCTGGGGGCTTGGGAGAGCACAGGGCACAGCTAGTGGCTGCACGTATGTTCTTCCTCTAGGAAGCCTCCTGTCCACTTTCCCGGGGCTGGACCTGCTTTGTCTGGGGGGAGGAAAGTGGGGTCTCCTAAGGAAGTCACATGGCCACCTCTCTCCTTTCCTTTCAATGTCCCTCCCCCAGGCCCTGTGTTCCCCTCAGAACAGGGCAGCCACTGCCTCACCAGTTACCTCAGCCTTCCCTCGGGACTGGCAGCCTGCTGCTCTAGATATGCATGGCCTGGTCCCAGGTACCTGGGCAGGCCCCCGAGCTAACAGGCGCCCAGGACACCTGTGCCCAGCCTCCCAGTCCCAACAGGTGGCTCCCCTGGCCTTCACCTTACCCTGCCACTAGGGGTTCTCTGTGACTTCTCCCAGGGGCTCTAGCTTCCTTCCTTCCTTCCTTCCTTCCTTCCTTCCTTCCTTCCTTCCTTCCTTCCTCCCTCCCCCCATTTAATAAATGGTTACTGAGTGCCTTCTATGACCTGGAAGCTTGGATCCCTCAAGGGAACAAACAGATCCTGATCCTTATGGCCTGACTTGGTCCTCCTGGCTAACCTGGAGATGGACAGGCAGTACAGATGGGAAAACTGAGTCTTAGAGGGGCTTCTGGACTGCAAAGGGACTTGGCAAGGCAGAAGCAGAGCGGGGCGAGGAGCCAGAGTTGGTGAGGACACGGGCCCCTCAGGGGCTCATGGACCACTTCCCAGAGCCAGAGGCTGGGGGGCTAGCCCCCTCTGCGAAGGGCTTTGCTTCCTGTCCCTGCATGCCGAGAGTTGTGGGGCCAGGCCTGGGCAGGGCCTGTGGGCTGTGTGTGACTCCAGGGCACCAGGCCCTGGTTCCCCTCTTCTTTCCAAAGACCCTGCCAAACCTCTCCTTCCTTCCCAGGGTTTCTCTGTACCTGCCCCAGGGTGCCTGAGCTCTGCGGGGTCTGTTCACACCTCCCACCCCTCCCTCTGCCCCAGTGCTCTCCAGGGGCCCCTCTGAGCTCTGGATAAAGCCTACTACCCCAGCCTGGGCCCCAGGGGCAAACAAGAGGTAGCATGAACATTTCTTTACATGATGTAACCTCCTCCTCTTTTTACTCCCAAATTAAGACACCAGATTCCCAGAATATGTGTAGTGTGTTGGAGGTCTGGTGCAACAGGAGGGAGCAGTGCAGCTGCTGCTGCCCGAAGCCCAGGGATGAAAAATAGAGCCGTGACGCTGACGGGGGAAGGACAGGGGAGGCGGGGCCAGGCCGCAGGTGCAGAAGACAGCAAACTGACCCCCATCCCCACTGGGGCTGAGCTTTGGGAACCTGTTTCCTGGGCTCACCACTGCCTCCGGGGCCTCTTCCCAGACCTCCTCACTCCAAGAGCCTCCAAAGGAGGGTCCATGGGGTTGTCTTGTCAATAGGCCCCGTTGCCGTGGTGATGTCCTCACCGATGTTTCAGTGACAGCTGTCTGACAGCCCCGTCCCTCCAACCCTTCCCCGCTCAAGCCAGTCTGTCCCCTTGGCCTGCTGTCTGCCTACAGTCCTCTTCTGTCAATTCGAGTTTGCTCTTTTCATTAAACAGAGCTCCAGAGGCCCCTCTGGCTAAAACAGCATCTCCTTCCTGCCTTCCGTCTAATCCAGTTCCACGAAGCCCGGCTGCCCCAGGACCAGGCTTCCCTCACTTCGTGGCCACCAGCAATTCCCTGACACTAGTGAGCAGAGCAGGGAACCATCTGAGGGTCGCAGGGTCAAGGGATGGGGGTCGCCTACAGCTGATTTCACAGGAGCTTTCCTTACACCACATCCTAGGGAGCAGGAAAGGTGCAGCTAGGCTCGCAGGTATCTGGAGGGGTAAAGGCTGGAAATGGAATGAAGGCCTTCGCACAGAAGGTGTGTGAGGCCTGTGGAAAGTCAGTCCAGGGCTCAGAGAGGTCTGCTCCTTTGAGGAGCTGGCAAGAGGTGAGAGGACAGAAACGACGGCGCGTTGGTGTGCTGGCTGCAGGCACCTTAGTTTCTCAGCTGGGTGAGGACCTGGCCAGTTCCGGGGAGGGGGCCCCAGACTTGCAGAAGAGGTCCTGGGGCAGAGGTGCAGGGTAGGGGCTCTCCGGGTCTCTCAGCCCTGAAGGAGCAGGGGCCGCTATATTCCCTTGTCACTCCTAGCTCCAGTCGGAAACCCTGAGGATTCGGGACTCTCTCCCCCCTTCCTGGTAGGCCCGCTGCCCGCTTGCCACACTGACCCACGCCTGGCCCTGCGATGGGTGCCCCTCCCCTGCTCCCTCAGCCAGGATTACGCTGGCAGGGACGGGGCCTGGGCGGCCACATCCTCTACCCGTCCGCACATTTTCCTCAGTGCCTAGCTCCTGCTGCCTGCCCGAGGGGCCTGTTGCAGCTTGCCCCTCATAAATAAGGGAACATGTGGTTCTGCAGGGGAGGGCCCTGTGCCCAGGGCTTGGGGGGGCTGGTTTCCTTCCGGCACAGGAAGGCTTGGGTGAGACACCTCAGTGTGGCGGCCCCAGAGACAGACAGCACCAGCCAGGGGAGGGGGCCGCTGCAGACCAAGCAGCCGGGTCAGGACGGAGTGTGGCCTGGCAGAGGGAGTGCGAGGATGGCCAGAGAGCAAGCTGTAGTGTGGGCGGAAGGAAGAAGATTCTGCCAGCAAGGAGACTCCTGCTCATGTCCCCGGTCCCCAGGCCAGGTGAAGAGAGAGAGAGGGAGAGAGAGAGTGTGTGTGTAAGTGGCAGCGGCAGTCCTCTTTGCCACAGCAAGGCAATGAGAAGTTCTCCATCATGGCTCACTCCTCCACCCTGTCAACTCACTGCTGGGAGCCCAGGGGTGGGATGGGTGGATCGAGGAAGTTTCAGGAATGCAGCCCTAATAGGAAGAGGGCAGGGGGCATGCTTCAGGCTCTGAGAGGTCCCCAGTACCCAGGACAGAAAGACCTGACCAGGCCTTGTTTCTGGACTGGGTAACCCATTTGTCAGATGAGACTGAGGCTTGACCCGGACAGTAACTTGCTCAAAGTCTAGGTCAATCCAAGGGGTGCCCTGTGCTATCCTAGTGTCACCCTGTGCCCAGGAGAGGAGAGCTAGTCCTGCAAGATTCTCATTAATCCAACACTGAATGCAGATCTCTGCCTGGCCATACAGGGCAGAGGGGTGTAGACAGGCGGCGCCCAGCCTCTGAGGCTCTCTCATGCTATAGGGAGAGACAACCCCCCAAAATGCAATGAAACTATGTCCAAGGCACCATGAGTGGGGACCATAAGAGCTGCCTGGAGGGTTCAGGAAGGTGTCCCAGAGGATATGACATTTAACCTGGGCCTGGAAAATTTTGCTAGGGACAAGGTTGGGGAGGGGGGAGCTGCCAGCACAGGAAACAGCTTGGGCCCAAGTCCGGAATCTTGATGAGCAGGGATCAGGAGCACTGAGATGTTGGGGAACAGCATGGCAGTGACTTAAGGGGAGGAAGAGGGGAGTTGGAAGGGCCCAAGGCCCAGGCTGTAGCTGGCACACAGCAGGCTCTCAAGATCTGTCAAGTAAGTGAGTGAATGAATACTCAGATATGTGTCCATGTTAGAAAGATCATCCCCCGCCAGGGTCACAGGGGTCAGCGGGCCTCTAGAACTGTAAGCAAAACTGGGCAGATGAGGCATATTTTTTCGGAAGAAAGTCGGGAGGCCTCCACCACCTTCTGTATTGGAAGCTGGGCTAGAAGCTCTGTGAAGGTAGGGAGGGGCCGTGCGTGGTTCAGTTTCTGGTGTACGTCCAGCCTCTGGCCCAGTGCCTGGCACACAGCCAATGTTCCATACGCACACATTACACACAGCGATGAGCTCACAAAGGGGCCTGTGGCCCGGGAAGAGTGGCGACAGCGGAGGAAAAGAAGCTGGAGGCAAGAGAGCAGATAAGAACGTGCAGGGCAGAGAGCAGGGTGTCTCCTGCTGGCGGGGGTGGCATGGGGGCAGGTGCCAGGCAGCGGGCGGTCACGGTCTGGTTCTGCCGCCGCCGGGAGGGGAGCACAGGGGGGTGCAGCAGGGCCAGAGAGGACGCGGGGGAGAGGCTAGACTGGGGCAGACAGGGTTAGAGCTGTTTGCGGGTATCTCAGGGGTGGGATCTAGTGTTTAGCTGGCAGCAAGGGTCTGGAACTCAGGTATAAAAAGAAAAGCCACCAAACTAGAGAAAAGGTGATGAGCTAGGAGAGGGTAAAATCACCCACAAGTGGAGAGGGAGGGAGGAGAGGAGGGAAGCCCCCAGGACGGGAGAGTTCCAGCACTGACGGAGTGGTTAGAGGCACAGAAGGACCAGGAGGGGGGCTGCAGAGGCCCCAGAGCCAGTCACACCCATGCCCGGGGCTGCAGAGAGGCCTGGAGGCCCCGGGCTCGGCTCGGAAGCTCAGAGGTCGCAGGCCTCTAGGAGCCACGGGCACAGGCAGCATAGGAGTGCAGCGAGAAGGCTGCTGCCAGCAGGGCAGAGAGGCCTGGAAGACGACGGGCGTCAGCGGACGGACACCGACCCTCCCTGATGGCGCAGGGAAGAAGCGGGATGGGCAACAGGCAGAGGAGGGACAGGCACTGCGACATGGAGGGAAAGCTTCTAGAAGGGACGTGATGAGAGAGAGCTGGTGGTGGAGGAAGGTTGAAGTCACCACTCTGACTTCCCAGATGCTTCCTGGAGTCGGTCTTTCACCAAAGGTTGCCAAATGGGGGGTTTTCCGACACTGAGGCAGATGCTTTGAGGAGTTTTAGGGACAAGAGGTCCCTTTACTTTCACAGGTCAATCTGAGTTTGACCATCAAACTGCCTTCAACCATCCGGAGACCTTCATTAAGCATCTACAGTCTGCAAGACACCGGGCCACCATAACCAGAGGGACCCAGAGCTGCACGGAGAAATAGGATGTGGCCAGGAAGGGGGGACGGAAACCGGCCCCCCCTTTTCAGGGTGCAGGAAGGGCCGCTGGCTGGACAGAGGGAGGGAGGGAGGGAGGGGCATGTCTCACCTGCCGTTGCCGTACTTGATGCGAATGTCACGGCTGCGGTTGAGCTCCTTGCCGTCCTTGAACCAGCGGTAGGAGGGCTGAGGGTTGCCCGCCGCCGCCTCGCACTTCAGGGACTGCTTCTCACCCACCTGTCCCGTCTGGCTCTTCATCTTCTTCAGCTTGGGCCGGGTGGCTGTGGGGTACAAGGCAGGGAGGTGAGCATGGGGGTGGGGGTGAGGTGCTAAGTGTGTGCAGTGGAGGGAGGGCCCCTGTCTTCAGGGGTGGAAGGGTGGCCGGGAAGCCACCTCTCCCGGGGTCATTCCCCACTTCAATTCCGTCAGCGGTCACAGAGGGTCTGCAGTGATATCAATGTGGCTGCTACCTATGGAGCTTCCTTCACACCTGGAATGACACTAGGAGCTTTACCTACATTAGCTTATGAAAAAAGCCTGTGAACTCCCTGCAGTGATGAAACCCCTTTACAGATGGGGCAAACTGAGGCTCAGAATGGTGAAGTCACTTTCTCAGGGTGCACGGGGACTCAAACCTGGGTCCCTTAACTTCAGTGCTCATGATCGAACTCCTGCCCCAGATGGCCAGGCCTTTGCCGGGCCCAGAGGACACAGGAGGACCAAGATGACCGACACAGCTCCTGCCCTCAAAGTTCAGTGCAGCAGGAGAGCTGTGGTCTGGCATTAACCTCACAGCCTGGTACGCGGAGCCTGGAGGTGCTGAGACCTAGAGGAGCGACCCCAATCCAGGCTGGGGAAAGAGCTAAGTCAGCTACGAGCTAAAGGATACTAAGGTGCTAGAAGGGGTAGGAAGGGAGGTGAGCCAGCAAGAGTCAGCACTGTCGCTTCAGGGACTCATGTGGTCTGGGGGGACGAGCTGACTTGAATGGGGCCAGTGGAGCAGCTGTGTGGGGGGCAAGGCCTGGGGCTCCACTGGGGGACACGGGGCCTGCAAATGCCGAGCTGAGAGGCTTCTCCCATTTTTCTTACACAGAATTCTATTTCCACGTGCACAGATCTCCCATGCCTCATCTCCTTGCTCCCCTCCCCTCCCCCCAACAACCTACCAAAAAAGGAAAAAGTACTCTATTCTCAGGAAGGTAAGGGCAAGCCCGTGTTCCCTGCTGGAGTATGTAATAATTTCCACCGGGACAGCCCTTGACAGGGTACACAATGCCTTCATGCATGCTCTCGTTCAGTCCCTGAGCCCTGTAAGGCAAGTGTCATTGCTGACACAGATGGGGAAGATGAGACTCAGAGAGGTTAAGAAACTTGCCCAAGGTCACATAGCCAGGCAGCTGCAGAGCTGGGACCGAAGCCCAGGAATCTGCGTTTGCAACACGTCAGGCCCGGAGCAGGCTGGTGTCTGCTTTTACAGCCTGTGTCTCTTTCTGGGGAATGGAGAACATAACTGAAATTCTTCCAACAGCAGAAGCCAGGGTCTGCTAGGCCGGGGAGTTGTCTGGGGACTGAATGGTCCCGTCTTGGCTGACTCTGGATGAAGGCAGCCAAGAGGGCTTGGCTATCACTAAGGCTCCCTCACTGGACCTGCCCCTGAATGGCGGCTCGTAAGCGGGCAGTAGATGGGCGTGGGGTGCCCGGGCGGAGAGAGCAGAAAGAGAAAGGGCTCCTGAAGCTTTGAAGATGATTACAGAGACTCAAAAACAACAGTGCTTGTGAAACGGTTTTGTTCATTTTAGAACATTTAAAAATACAGACAGATAAAAGAAGAAAACAAAATCATCCACCCTCCTAGCACTCAGAAGTAAAACACACACACGCACACGCACACACACACACGCACGCACGCGCATTGTAAATAAACGGGATCAGCGTCAGTAACATGTTTCTTTTACTTAATGAAAGAAATGTAAGCCTTTGAGCTTGGCATTAACTATTAACGATAGCATTTCCCAAACTGAATTCTATAGGACGTGAATATCCAGAGAGATGATAATAGATGTTACTTGAGAAAAGGGGTTCCACGAGCAAACCAGTTTGGGTAAGAGAGTTCAAGAAGTATCATTACTAACTTTGGTATGATTCTTCAAGCAAGGGTCTTAGAACTTTTTTTCTCAGAACCCTTGGGAGCATTTCAAAGAAGTTACGTTACATGGAACAGCTACAGCGTAACTTGTGTGCACGTACACACACACACCTTTTAACAATATCTTCACATAATTCAAGGTTCAAGAAGTGTAAAAGGGTATACGGCTTGAAAAACAAGTCTCCCTCTAACTTCTGACCAGAGTCACGCAGGTATCTTTGCAGGAGACAAGCAAGATTACCAGTTGTGTTTATATCATTTCAGAGACATTTTGCGCATATATAAAAAGCCCTAGTGTTCACACACGTGCTTTTCTCCTTTTCATGGTTGCATAATGTTCCTTTTATCAGCATATCCTAATTGACGTAACCACTTCCTATCCTGGGGTTTTTCGCATGTTTTCTCCCCGTGGCCACCTCATTACAAACGGGCCCCGCTTGGTCCAGCATATACACACAGTGCGCCCACCCAGGGCACGCAGTGTTCTCCTTCGCACACCTCTGGCGTGTCCTGCTGGGTGGGCAGTGTGGCTCTCGACTCAGACCGCCTGGATCTGTCAGATCCAGGCTTGGCTACTTACTAGCTTTGTGTCCTCAGGTCACTGCCCTAATCCTTTAGTGCCTCGGTTTCCTCACCTGTGAAATAAGGGTGATAATCAAGGCTCCTACCTCGCGGGCTGACAGCCGTAAGCATTGTATAAACAACGCACGTGGAGTCTGGCTTGCACAGATCATTCAACAAAGCTTAGCTCTGATTGCTTATTATTATCCACCATAATTTCCTAGGGCAATCTTCCTGAAAGGGGAATTGCTGCATCAAAAGGGTATGCGAGCTTCCTCAGCTTTAAGCGTTGCCAAATTGCCTTCTGGAAAGGTTGCACCAATTTGCACTCCCACCAGTGAATGACAGTGCCTGTTTTTTCCACACCCTCACTAACATGAGGTATTATCACAGATTTAATCTTCGCCAATTAGCTAGGCCAAAGATAACGTTTCTTTGTTGTTGTACTCTGCATTTATTTGATTCCTGGTGAGGCTGACCACTTTCATAACTGTATTGGCTCACTGTATTTCTTCTTTTTGAACTGTCTGTTCCTGCCTGTACTGTTTTTCTACTGCGTGCTCATCTTATGGATCTGTAAGAGTTTTTATAAATAAATATTAAGGCTATTAGCCTTTTACTATATATATTTTTCCCAATTACCTGCTTGTTACAGTTTTTAATGCTGGTTTGGGGGTATTTTTTTGGACACCCAGAGGTTTCATGTGTCTTAACCTACCAGTGTGTTGGACTTTCTGGAAGATCATTATTCTAAGTGTGACTGAAGTCCTGTCTCAGCATCCTTGCACCTTACCTACACCACATTCTTCCTCATCCGCTTGCTCTGTGGTCCCTAGTCACATGACCTTATCAATAGGTTTTTTTTTTTTTAAGATTTTATTTATTTTGGGGCGCCTGGGTGGCACAGCGGTTAAGCGTCTGCCTTCGGCTCAGGGCGTGATCCCGGCGTTGTGGGATCGAGCCCCACGTCGGGCTCCTCCGCTGGGAGCCTGCTTCTTCCTCTCCCACTCCCCCTGCTTGTGTTCCCTCTCTCGCTGGCTGTCTCTATCTCTGTCGAATGAATAAATAAAATCTTTAAAAAAAAAAAGATTTTATTTATTTTTTTATCAGAGGGCAAGAGAGAGAGCACAAGCAGGGGGAGCGGCAGGCAAGAGGGAGAAGCAGGCTCCCCACTGAGCAAGGAGCCTGATGCAGGGCTCCATCCCAGGACCCTGGGATCATGACCTGAGCTGAAGGCAGATGCTTAACTGACTGAGCCACCCGGGCGCCCCTCCTTATCAATAGTTCTTAACCTTAGATGCCACTGAGGACCACAAAGGAAGCTTTAAAAATTAGGTAGGTGCCTGGAACATAACCTAGATGTTCTGAAGCAGAACCTGTAAGAGCGGGTCCGGGGGTGTGTGTTTTAAAAACCTATAGAACGTAAAGGAACGTGCGCGTGTTGTAAGCAGACAGCTCACTGGTGCCAACCTAAAAACACCTTCACGGGGGGCTTTCCTCTGAAGTGGGCTTGACAGCCAGTGATCTAACAACCTCCTTGTCAATGGGTGACCTCCGATTAGTCTTCTTGTGAACCGGGGACACAAAGAGCTCTTCTCAAGTTCTAGGGTGCCTCCCCCCACTGCACGGGGAATGTTGACCTTTCCAGCGGTTCTGACACAACGGGGCCTCCTGCCTTCCACCCACCTGGTGGGAAGAAATGGTGGTCGCTCTACCGCCTTGTTTCCCAACACGAGTCCTGATACAATTCTATGCACCGAGCCTGGGGCCACTGCTAATGGCGGTGGTGATGGGGAGGGCGTGCTGACATACAGACTGAACCCAGAAACAGCAGGCATGAGCCCATGTTAGGGGGTCTAAGAACCTGGGGGCTCCAGAAGCATTCTCTGTCACCAGTGGAAAGTCCAGGACTGCACTTCAGATGACGAGGAGCCCACTCTGTCTAGTGAGGATTCTGTGTGACCCGGTAGCCATTTCTTGATAGTCTCCTCACTTCAGAACAACTCCATCTAGTTCATGTGTTCCTCATTTGTTCATCCATTCAACCTACTGTATGCCAGGCACTGTTCTGGGCCCCGAGTACACAGTAGTGAGCAAGGCCGTAAGATTTCTGCTCTTAGGGAACCGGAGTTTTAGTGAGGAGAGACAACAGCAAATGATCAATAGGGACTATGAGGTGGTAATAAGCAGCTGCATAAAGGCCTCAAGGTGGGAATGAGCTTGGTGAGTTCGAGGGCTAAAAGAGGCGCATGCGGCTGGAATGTTCTGGAAGGCAGGGGTAGTATGATGGGAGCCTGGACAGGTAGGCCCAGTGACTGACGTGGGGCTGTGTGAGCTGGGGTGAGAAGTCTGGATTTGTTTTGCACCCCTCCCTTTTTTTTTAAACTTATGTGCCTACTAGAAAAGTTTAAATTACATATTTGGATTGCATTATATTCCCAGTCCACGTTTAAAGGATGACAAAATAAAAATAACTATACATTTGAATCATTCCATGTTCCTTTTTTTTTTTTTTTTTTTGCCATGTTCTTTACAAAGAGTCTTCTTTTGCGTCTATTAACAGGTCCTCACAAGACTCATCTAAGATACTAAAAACCATGCCTCCTGCTCTAACAGCGTCTGGTTCTGGTCCCTGTGCACAGAAATCTTAGTTCCCAGCTCCCTGAAAGCCAAACATGGGCTTTTTGAAAGGGAATAGGACTCTGAGAACAGACTAAGATTTATTTTTTTTCCCCCCAGCAGGCAAGTCCCTTGAGGGGGAGGGAAACAGCTCAGGGGGCAGGAAAGAGAAGACCCTTGAGGTGGCACTCACAACAACACCCAAAGGACCTCTGCACCCTCCCTCCTGGGCCCAGAGCCTCCTCAGGCTTTCTGTGTGAGGAGTATGGAGGACAAGCTCCCCAAGGTGGCCCAGGTTTGTTTGGTAGACGTGACCTCAGAGGCTTACACGTTGGGGAATGACCTGACCTTACTCTGTACGTTTTAAAGTCATTCTTAGGCTGAGTCACCAGGGCTTCTCCCACTATGGCTCCCAGCCACTGGATCCAGTACCAGCCCCTCGGGGCACCCAGGACAAAGCGAAGAGGCTGTTCACACAGCAGACCTCTGAGGACCTGGAGGTAGTGCTTATGGGGCCTAACACATGAGTGGGCCAGCTCTGACTCCTGCCTGGGCACTCTCTCTGAACTGGGTCTGGTATTGTCTGGGTCTATTTTATGGCCCAGGGCTCAGAATGCAATGCTAGTGTGAGGTATGGAGGTCACCGTATGTGTCCCACGAGTGTCTTGGGGGCAAAGCTAAAACAAGCAGAGGAACAGGCTTCCTGGGATGGACAGGATTTGTCAGGGCAAGAGCTGGAGCAACCCTAGTGGGCAGGCACTCACCGCCAAGTCAGCTGACATGCATTTACTGAGTGCCTCCTGTATGCCAGGTTCGGTGCTTTGTCCTAGACAGAAATGATCTGGCCATGTATGAAGCAGCCCTTCCCACTCCTCAACGAGTTTTGTTACATAAATACATTTTTACTGTAGAAAAATTACACAAGTCAGGAAAAAGAAAAGCACATTTAAATCCATTCAGTCACCACCAGGGCGAAAAAAAAAAAACCACAGCCAACATTTTCATATATCTCCTGCAAGACTTTTCTAAAATGTTTTATATCCTACCCTTTAGTAAATATATTATAAAAACATTTCCCCCAACTCTAGAAATACAAATCTAAATCATTTCAATGTCTGTGTCATGTCTCATTGTTCCGATGAATTGGTTAGGTCGTCTCCAACATTCTGCTAATATTAACAATACTGCAATAAACTTCTCTACAAATTCAGCTTTGTAGCCAAAGCGAAGAGCCACAGCCCGGAGGGTCTGGACTTCCCCACACAGAGGAGGCACTCTCAAAGGCCCCCCAGCACATAGGAGACTACACAGATGAGAGATGTCGGGTAGAAGGAAGAGGAAGATCTGTGTGCCCAAGAAGGGGGTCCCAGGACTGTCCCTGCTACCCTGCTTCCCTGTGGCTGCTCCTTCCCCCCAGGTGAAAGGGCAGGCAGCAAGCTGATGGCCTGGGTAGCCCTTGGCTGTTGGGCAGCCCTCCCTTTACCTCCCTGAAGGTCTCCTCCTCAGACCCAGCCCTCTCTGCTGAGCTCCCCTGCTCCCTGAGAGCTCCTCAGCCATCCAGCAGCCTTCCTCTTGGCACAGTGCCCACCTGAGCAGCAGGACTAGGGCTCTCTGGAGGGGGGTTGTGGGGACATCCCCTCTGGCAGGTTTATAACAATATGAGGACGATCTCTCAAGGATGACCCAGACTGCCACAGAAAGATTTCCCTTGAGGACGGGTCCTGTAAACCTCCAGACAGACCTCCACAGTGGCCACAAGCTGGGCCACCCATGGGGTATCTGGTGGCTACTGCTTCCTTATCCCCTGATGCCAAGCCAGGGTTTCTAGGCTGTGCCTGTTTGAGAGGGAATCCCCACCAAGCACCACACTGAAGATAACAACAGAACGGAACAACCAGGGCTGCTGCTTTCCCACATCCCAGCCCCGAGGCCGGGAGGTATGCTGCTGCCAGCAGCTTGACCTTATTCCTCCCGGCAGTGGGCGGTGGGTGCGGAGCCTGCTGAGATCTGAGGGCAAGACAGACGCCCAGGACAGAGCCAGGCAGCCCAGCTGGGGAGGACCCGGCCCAGCCTCCCTCCCAGCAACCAGGGGGCAGGGGCAGTGGACTCTTAAAAGGGTTAATGATCCTCACCTCATGACTAAGGCTGAGCCGTCCCCTTTGCAGGGCAACACCTGGAGACAATGCCTGGCATCAAAGTCTCCCACTGTCGTGCTGCTGGCGGCCTGCGGCCTGGCCCCCTCCCCACCCCGCTCGACCCGAAAAGTGACTGCAGCCTATTGGAGGTTAATTACAGACTCCAAGTTCAAATGAGAAAGAAAAGAACAACTAAAAACACAGCTGGTTTAAGTGGGCACGGAGGGCCTTCTCTGTGAAACGGGCAGCCAGGTATCCTGCCTGTGGCCTGCAGAAGAGCCATCCACACTCACCGCCTGGCCTCCCAAACGGAGTGTGCTCCCTGCCGGGCCTCTTGGCTTCCCCCTCAGCAACATTTCCTCAGCCAAGCAGGCCCAGCCTGGTGCCTGGGCTTGCCCTGCCCTATTCTCACAACCATCCAACAAATATCCACCTCCAACAACCCTTATGATGTGTCAGGCGCCTACCTGACATCAGGGACATGGTGCTGAGCAAGGCAACATGGCTCCCGCCCTTGGCTTGGGCGCTGCCTCCCGTTTAGGGCTCCGCTGACATGGGCAGGGGGCAGAGCCTCACAGAGGACAGTTTCCCTGCACTGGTGAGAAGCAGCCCCGACCTGCTGGGCTTTCAGCTCTACATCTGGCACCTCAGCTACAAGGTAGAGAACAGAGGCCAGGGCCAGCTGGGGATGGCAGCTAAGAGGGGAGGCACACCCTGTTCCGGGAGGATGGGTACAGAGGAAGGGGAAAGGAACAGGGAGGAGGAGACAAAACTTGGGAGCTCTAACACCAACAGAAACCGTTCGTGCCTTAGAGCTTCTCCTGCCCCCCCAGACGCACCCATCCACTGACACCCAACCCTACAGGACGCATACAGGGCACCAGCAGGCCTGGTCTGAGCGCCAGGGCCAACACTGCGGCCACCCCCCACCCCTGCCAGAAACGCTGGCTTCCTTGGGGCCCCTCCAAGGCAGAAGTGCTCAGCCCCTGGAGTCAGGCAGGTACGTGCCGCCGTTCCTCAAGTGGGCTCGGGGCGGTGAGACAGGGACATCAGCAGAGATGGGGGAGTGCAGGGGTGTCACCCACGTCTGGGGGACACCACCCCGGTTCACAGGGCAGAGGTGCCCATTGCCGGGCCGCGTACAGTCCTCCGCACAGACACACAGTCTCCCTGGGTTCTTACCAGTCCTTGGGGCGCGGGCCCCAGACACCCAGAGTTGGCACAGGTGAGGTGCAGAGGGTGCGGCACAGCAACAGAGGAAAGGGTGGCAGCTGGGGACAGCGCAGTTCAGCTCTTTGTCCCCGTCTCCCGATTTTCTAGCTTCTGCCCTTAGGTAAGTGGTTTAGCTTCTCTGGGCCTCAGCTGACTCATCTGTAAACTGCTTTCTGTCTACTTCAGAGGAAGGGAGGAAGAGAAGGGTCTCTATGGAGGGATGGAAGGCTTCTTACCATTGTCACCCCTTCCACTGCTGGGGGCAGAAGTTCGGACAGAGCAGAGAGGACATCCCTGGAAGGCCTTTACATTTGCCCAAACTCTGTTTAATCTCCCCACTGGGGAAGGCTGGGCTCAGGGCCCAAGTGTTGGGCCCAGCCCCGAAGAAGCCTTGGTGGGGAGCCCCTGCAGCTGCTTCATGAGGCCGCCCCTTGCTCGGGGAACCCAGAGAGAGAGCCAAGGAGGAGATCCCAGAGCCCTGATCCCCTTCAGCATGGGCCTGCACTTCCCACCTCCTCAGCCTGGCTGGAGAAAGTTGTTTCTGAAGCTCTGGGTCACGAGGCCGTGGAGTGGGGGTGGAGAAAGGGGAGGCACCTCATAGACCAGACAAGACCGGCTTCTCAGACCGGGACACACGCAAAGCCGCACGATGATCTCAGGGCCGCTTTCTGAAGGCTCCGCCAAGCTCATTAGTAAGAAAAGCAACATCTTTGTATTAAAGCAAACAGACATATGATGGGGATTTTGAAGATAAAATAAAAATAAGAGAATTCCAAGAAACATTGGCTTTGACGGGGAAGGTCTTAGTAGGCACAATGCAAGAAAGGTACAGACAGGCCCATGCACTCAGCAAATGCAGAAACCACAGTGGGTGTGGGGGGGGCAGGTTGCCAGAGGCCCAGCCTCCTCTCCTGCAAGTCCATCAACAAGCACGGAGAGCCTGGCACAGGCACTGGGGGTCTTGGAGGGCTGAAACACAGGCCTTGTGGTCCAGGCTAACGAGAGGGGGGCGGCTGGAAGGAACTCACCCCAAAATGAATGACTGCCTGGATATTTAGTTACTGACGCAAACACAGTATGTGGGAAACCAGTTTCCCCATCTCTCTCAAGACCACACTTTCTCCTGGGTTCCCTCTTCCAGTCACCTTGTCATCTGTGACAACCATCTCTCTCTTGACTCTCTCCACAGGCTGAGACCATTCACCTTCCACCAACCTCTTACCCTTCTAACCCTCCCTTGTCTGCCAGGTCCTGCTTCAGCTCCCACCACTCCCGGTACCAACCCACTAGCAGTGAACACGGGGCACATTCATCTCTATGTGCCTCTCTCCAATTCCGAAACCTCCCTTGCCTTCGTGATGTCTGTAGAAGAAAGGCCACCCGCCTGACCCGGCCGACAGCCGAGGCCTTTGGGGGAAGCTTGCTGGGTCGGTGAGTAGACCCCCTTCCCACACACACCTGTCTGCTTTTCCCCCATCACTTCCCTGCAGGAATTGTATATTCCAGGCAAACCAAATCACTGGCCACTCCCCAGCTATGCCTATTCTGCACTCGGCCTGCCTCCGCGCCCTCTGCTCCCCCACCGTGCCATCCCCACACACAAGCACAGCTGAGAGGCTCAGACACACAGCCGTGGGGTCACACTGGTCTGGGTGTGCATCCTGGCTCCGCCCACTGACTTTGTAACTAGTAAAGCTACTCAGCCTCTCTGAGCCTTTATTTCCTTGTCTGTGGAACAGGGACCATCTCGCCTACCTCTTATCCTTGTGGCTGGAATTAAACGGGGGTACGGTCTGTCAAGAACTGCACAGTCCCGGGAATGGAGAACTCCATAACTGGCCGCTCGTCTTAATCTAGAAGCCTCAGGATCTCCTCCGGGGCCACGGTCCTTCTCTAAACCACGCAGCCAGGGCAACCCCTGCCTCACGCAGGCTCCCTGAGCTTCTCCCCTGCCCTGTTTGGGGCTTCCTACCTTGGAGGAAACGGAGTTCTTAGCTTTCTAGACTGTGGGGACCTCGGGGACAGGCTATGTTGGAGAACCGTGGTGTTTCTGGCACCTGGCACGGAGCACGTGCTCGCTGCTCACTGGCCGAACAAATGAATGACCGATGTAGGGCTGCACTGTGACTGCGGGTGCTTCACAGTGGCCCAGAGTAAGACTGCTGCAAGCACTCAGGGGAGCGTGGGGCCCCTCCACAGCTACGCTCCGAGCCCTGTCCCACCGACACTGCCCCCTGACTCAGCTCTCTCCTTCCCCCTCAGTCCGGACAGGCATCTGCCCCGGGATGGCAGACCAGGGGATAAGGTGAGGACTTCACCCAGGACTACTCTTGGTCAGCCCACCAGGCTGCCCAACCACCGAGGGGCCCCCCCGCCGCAGGCCGGAGGCTGCCCTCTTCAAATAAGAGAGGGGCCGGAGGGGTCTCTGTGTACAGGAGGGAAAGGGCTTGGGAATGTTCTCCTTTGTTCCTAGACTCAAGTAGGAATCGGACACTCGGCCCATGTCAGGTGCTGAGGGTCAGGCTGGTCTTGGCCCTGGGGGGGACTCTAGCTGAGTGGGGTCTACATACAGTGACGGGGAGGGGCTGGGGGCGGGCACGGAGGATGACCCTCGCCCTCCCTCCTCACCTTGGGGCCAGATGTGCTCTGTGGAGGAAGCAAAGCTGGAGGATGACAGGAGTTAGCCCAAAGAAAGGAAACAGTCCTCCAGGCAAAGGGAATGGCAGGTGCAAGGGGCCGGGCCAGGAGAACGCAGCGCACTCAAGGAACTGTGAGAAATCTTCTCTGACTAGATCACTATATGTGAGGGTGGAGACGTGAGCCTACAGCGGGCCAGGGAGGGGGCAGTGCCTCACAGGGCTGTTGCTCTCCTAGAGCCGCCAAACCCTTTGCCTCACTGGTGTGTGGACTTCTCTCTCGGGGCCTCAGTTTCCCCATCTGTACAGTAAAGGCATTGCACCATGAGCTCAGATCCAGCCTCACCTGACTGCCCCAGAATTGCAGATACGACTGTTTCAGATAAGTCTAAAGTCACTAGCCCGACCTTCAGCGAACCCACCGTCGGGCCTGGTTGGTCTCTCCCGCCCACACACCGTGTAGGGCAGCATATCTTCAGGACTGCATGTTATCTCCCAGCACCCTCTGTTCTATGCATTTGTTCAAGTGGTTTCCTTAGCCCGCAGGCCTGGCCCTTCAGGGTCCTCCTCCTTCTCATCCTCCAAAGTCTACTGAAACCCCATCTCCTCCAGGAAGCCTCCCAGATTCCTCTGATGGGAATGAGTCTCTCCTCTCCATTCTGTGGCAGCCCTGGCCAGGGCAGTCTTGCAACTGCAGTTAGGTCTGTCCACACCTACCTTGTCCCACAAGACGGCAACCCATTCCCCAAGGATGGCCTGTAGCCCCCAGCCACCAAGCCTGGCACGGATATGTTGGTTCAACACCAGTGGGCCTGACAGGCTCCCTAAGGGGCTCTGCTCCAGGAGGCTAGCTGCCCAGCTCCATCAGTGGTCCCCATGCTTCAGCACCATCACAATCAACCAGAGGACTTGCTAAAACACACATACTGGCCCCCTAGCTCCACACTTCCTGTTTCAGTAGGTCAGGGGTGGGACCCAAGAATTTGCATTTCTAGCGAGTTCCCAGTTTATGCCTTAAATCAGGCTCCCAAGGATTTATTTGAACACTGACCTTTGGCACAAGGGACTCAATAGGACAAGAAAACCACCCAGACTTGTGCCAGATCTAGCTGGACTCTCTGGACCCCTTGCTTGTTTTCTGGCTTGGCCACTTGACCCTAATAACCTCAATCTTCCCAGGAACACCGCCCTAGGGGTGCGACCTCAGGGCCTTGCAGCTGCCCTCCTGTGTCAGCACTCCTCGGTTCCTGTTCACACCTTCCTGCCACAGTCACACCACGAGCTCCTGTGGAGAGCAGGGCCACAACCTGTTCATCCTTGCACCCCCTAAACGCTGCCCAAGAGCCCAGGAAGCTCATATCCGACCGGCTGATGTGACGAGAAGGACCTGCTCCTACAAGCAGACTAACAGGGTATCCTATGCTCCTCGCTGCTGTTTCTTGAGGGACACAAACTGTTAGAGCCCAGAGACAGGTGAAGTGTCCCTGGGGAGGCAGGGCAGGCGGCAGACCTGGCCTGGTGAGCCTGCCACTAATTCATGGCCGTATCCCAGACAAGTCACAAACTCTTCTTGCCTCAGTTTTCTTATCTGTAAAGTGGGACAATAAAATAATTCCTAGACTTCACAGAACCAGTCCTGGCACATAGTGAGTGCTCAGTGAATGATAGCTGCTCCCTCTTTTCCCCAGTGCAGGCTGGGCATGGACACAGTCTAGGCCCTTTCTTGCCCTGCTGAATTCCTACTCACCATCTAGGCTCTGCTCAAATGTCACCTCTTCTGTGAAGCCCTCCTTACAGCCTCCCAGGAGAACAAATGATTCTTCTCACCATACATTGTACATTTCTGTGGCTTTACACTTGGTTCTAATCACGGGTGTTTGTGTCAAGATCTGTCTGAGCTTCCTGAGGGCAGAGCCGTGAGTAGGCTCTCGGTGGTCGTTTGCAGAACAGATTTTATAAAACTGAGTGAAAGCACATGCAGACTGTATAGTTACCATGTGGCCAGGACCTGGAAGTCTTGGTAAATAGTTACGCCAAGGCTGGGTTGGAGGAAGATAGGGAGGATACACTGCACTCGACTCTGCTAAGTTATTATTATTATCTTTTTAAGAAGCTGCATTATCTTTTTAAAAATTTTTTAAAGATTTATTTATTTATTTGTCAGAGAGAGAGAGAGCGCGCACCTGAGCAGAGGGGAGTGGTAGAGCGAGAGAGAAGCAGAGTCCCCGCAGAGCAGGGAGCCCGATGTGGGGCTCCATCCCAGGACCCGGGGATTGTGACCTGAGCCGAAGATAGGTGCTTAACCGACTGAGCCGCCCAGGTGCCCCTGAGTCTGCTAAGTTATAATGGTGTGCTACAGGCTCAGAGATGGTGGGAAAACACAATGGGAACGTGATTCTGATAGGCTCCAGGTCTCAAGTTTTGGCAATGCTTTGCCAGCTTTAAAAAAAAAAACAACCCTCTCTTCTCTATGCGAATGGTCCTTTCAGGCCAGCCTTGTGGGCCAGAGAGCAGAGGAAGCCAGACAGATGAGTGGGGCGGACGAGGCATGGGTATCCACCATGGGAAGCCCACCTCCAGCCAGGGCTGGGGCTCGCCCATGCTGGGCCAGCAACTTTTCCTGCACACACTCTTCACTCTGGCAGCACTCCAGGTCAGGGCTGTCCTGACCTGGCCCTGGAGCTCCTGTACCAAGGGCAGAGGGCAGTAAGATGGGTCACCTGGGGACTCCTGCCAACCTCTGAGTCCAAGGGCCTCTGCTGCCCACGACACTGTGCTGCTTCCTCCAGCAGCGAGCTCATGCGGTCCGCACAGGTCAGAAGGGACTTGCTCCTTCTTTTCAAAGGCAGAACATCCCCTCTGCGTGCAGCCTGAAGCCCTCGCTCCAATTTTACTTCTATCCCAGACCTAGTGGCCACCCAATCCCCCCACCTCAGGTGACTCACTGTCCTCCTCCAGCCTTACTGCTGTGCCAGTCTCTCCGTCCCCTCATCCCCCCTGCTGCATGCCTGAGACCCGGGCTAAGGGCTGATGAGTCCTGGTCTGTAAACTGCTCTGAGCTGTCAGGATGAAAAGACTGCTGGCAAGTACAAAGTCCCTCTCTGCTGCTGTTATGGATCCTAATGAACTCCCCGGTGCCAGGGAGCGGAGCAGAGCGTGAGGCACACGCGGAGGCCAGACTGGCAGGAGGACCGCTCTAGGTGCCTGGCTCAGCAGGGTCAGCCTGGGGCCAAGGGCAGAGTTGGAGACTTCCAGAACCATCAACAGATGCGGCTCCGACCTGTGCCTGTGGGCACATCCCCACCTCTGACCTGACTGTCGACAGCCTAAAGAGTAGTTTGTCCTCGAAGTCTGGGTGCTATTTTTTTTTTTTTAACCAGAGGCAGGAGATGGGAAAGATGGGAGAGAAAGACCTTGCAAGGCTTTCTTTGGGCCCATTTAACTAAGGTGTGTCCAGAGTCTCAGCCGGTGATGCTAACCCACCCTCATACTCCAGGACACCCAGCTGAAGACCAAAGTGTGGCCCCTGCCCTCCTGTGGGCAGATGCAACTTCCCAATTCACAGGGAGCTCAATGGAGGGGACCTTGCCATCCATCCCTGACTGGTCTTTCAGGGGGCACACAGAAAAGGCCGGTGACTTAGAGTCTAATTTCAAAGTCTTTCTTCAAAACCATATAGCAACCTCAGGGCTTATCAGTTTCTTGGGGGCCATCTCCTCCCCCACCTCAATCTTGGAGCTCTCCTCCCCTTGGGAGACACAGGGCCTGAGGGCTGAGGCTCTGGCCTTGCCATGGAGAAAGTAAGAGTTGAGAGCAGAACCCATTTTGAGGGGCCCAGACAGAGGGCAGGCAGTGCCTGGGGTCACACACAGGCAGAGCAGAGGGTAGACCCCAGGAGAAGAGTGGGTTTATTACCCATGCCTCAATGATCCTGCCAAGGCCAGCAAGACCATGCCAGCCGCCCCCCTCCCCAATCCCCGGGGATAAAGGGAAAAGGGGGGAAGTGGCCCCAGGTAAGGGAGACCAGGTTCAGCCCCACTAACTCTCAGTCACACCTGCAGCTCAGCCCCACCTGGCCCTCCTGCACTGAGACAGAAGAAATGTCTATTTCCCCATGCTGGCCTGGGTGTGTGTGTCTGGGGGACTCCTCCAGCTGTTTGCCAAGGAGGAGATGGAGGGAGCTGGATGTGTGGTGGGTGGGTGGGGAGCCAATTAATTAACATCATCTTCTCTTTCTTCCTTTCTCCCTCCCACTTTCCAGATCCCACCCCCAACCCCGCCCTGCCACCTAAGCTGAAGATTTTAGTGGATAACTCGCTCACACTCTTCATGTCTGCACCTCCTTGTCTTTCAACCGAATGTGGCCCCACCCTGGCTGAGACCTCCCTTCCAGCTGCCCAGTGCCCATGCTCTCCGCCACTGGGGTGCTCTGAGCATGCAATAAGAGGACCCTGCAGCCTCCGGCTGGCCTGGAGGGGAGATTCTACTGGGCGTGAAATCAGACCCCCTAGTACATCATGGACTTCGGACTGTTGCTTCTCAGTGACGTGGTACCTTCTCTAGATATCTTGTTTTGGAGCATGACCCTCCCCCACAACTTCCCCATCCCAGAGTGTCCCAGGTCTCCAAAGTTCCTCTAGCCCAGACCTTCGGTCTGTTTGGTGTCTGCTCACCAGCCAGCTCCCTGAAGGAAAGCATTCTGAAGAGCTGGCTTCCCACTGGGAAGCAGGGAATAAGATGAAGCAGAGAAGAAAAAAGCAGAAAAGATTATAGACATCAAGAAGGGCTTCCTCACAGAAGTAGAAGATTCTGGAAGAGGTCATTGAGAGGTCTGTGGAATCTCATACTCCTAGTTCACTCCCACCTGTGCCCTAATGCATACTCTACCCTTGGCAGCAGGCATTCTCATTTTCCAGGCACTATTCATTCTCACCCATCGAAGCCCACCAAAGTGGCTTTCTTGACGTCAGGAAAGTACCCTTAACTAGTCAGCCTTCCAAGGTGCCCATGATAGGATGTGTTTGGGGTTGGGGAGGGGAGGGGGAGAAAACGGGTGGCTCACTGAGCCAAATGATAAATTTTGACCCTGAAAATAGGCACCCTGAATTTCTTCAGGTCTCAGATTGGAGCTAATTCCACATTACACATGCCCAGCTTAAGCTGACACACACACATTACTCAGGGCAGACCAACAGTGTCCGTTTCCATAGGCTGGACTCCTAGACACAAGTGCCTAGCAAAGATGGGCAAAAAGGTGTTCTTTTTCTTTCCTTTCCTTTTTTCTTCTCTTCTTTTGTCCTTTCTTAAAATTGATTTATTTATTCGAGAGAGAGAGAAAGTGTGAGCGTGGGGGGTGGCTGGGGCAGAGGGAGACGGAGAGAGAGAATCCCAAGCAGACCCCTCACTGAACATGGAGCCTGACACAGGGCTGGATCCCATGACCCTGAGACCATGACCTGAGCCAAAATCAAGAGTAGGAGCCTTAACTGAGACACCCAGGTGCCCCAAAGGGTGTTCTTTATAAAGAAGACAGCATAGCCCTGGCCTTTAAATTTCCCTGGCTCCTACTTTCTACCAGGCTGAAGGCAACGTTAGACTCCTGGGCTCTCCCCAACAAAGAGACCTCAGAGACTACCTTGCTATAGTTCCTGCCTTATTATATAGAAATTCAGAAAAGGAAAGAGATTTGGCCATATCCTCAACCACAACTGAAGCCTCCCAACTCCCAATCTAGTGCCCTTTTGAAGCCATTTTTATGTTGTGAGTGGATTCCAGAGACCCAGCAAAATGGACATCACTGTCCAGAGAATGCTGATTTGAAACTTCCAGACCCATCTCTGGAACTTATTTTGGGACTTTAACCTCAGTAAGCCTCAGTTGCTCCCTCTGTAAAATGGGACAAGGACCACCTGCCCCCAGAGTTGTTATGAGGAGAAGACGGAGTGAGGCATGCCTCGCCATCTGACTGGTACACAGTCGTCATTAATAACACGCCTGCCTGAAGAAAAGTGAGAATCCAGGATTTTCCGATTTGTGCCCTGATAATACAAGCCTCGTTCTACAAGGGAGGACCTGCTCACCCTAGACCCACCCGGAGAAGCCCCAGACCGGTCCACTCAGTGGGATCTTTCCTCCTTTACCCTGCAGCTCCGCAGGGAGGGCACCGAAGTGGTTGTCAGCAGGGCTCTGCTCTCCGGGGGCACCTTCTCCACTCCCTCCCCGGGGGACAGAACCCAAGGGCCGGAGAGTACTCTTGCAGACCAGAGGGAGACAAACGCCTGTGCCTGGTCCAGTTCTGGGGGAGAGCGGTGGCTCCCTGCTCCCTGGACTCACCAGCTGAACAGGGCATCCCCTCCGAGTCTCCGGAGCTGGCAGGCGCTGCTGCCCTTTCTCCAATGGCTGAGCAGAACTCACGGAGGTGTGGCACATGGGTGGGAGTGCGCCCAGAGCACACTCGGAGCAGGAGAGGCAGTGACAGCTCCCTCAGAGCTCCGAGCCACGCCAGGCCAGGTCCCCGCGTCTACTGGTCCGCTTTCTGTCCGTGCCCCCGGGTCCATCCTGCCACTCACTCCGGGCTCCGAGTCTGCAGGCCGGTCCCCGGGCGGGGGGAGAGGGGGCAGCGCCTCTCTGCCGCCCCCTTCGTCGGGACGCGGCGGCCCGGGGACAGGCGCGCGCAGCCACCCGCGGACTCCGGGAGCACAGTCCCATGCCCACCCGGCCACGGAGCCCCGCTCGCCCGCAAGCACTCACGCTCCTCCGGCGCCTGTCACCCGGGTGGCGGCTCGCACAGCTCCAGACTCGCCAGCGCGGAGCTGGGGGCGGGTGAGCGGGTGGCAGGTTTCTCCCAGTGAAACGGGCTTTCTGGGTGCTCCGAGGTGCCCTACCTTTCTCCCCCGGTTCGGGCTCCCGCTCCCGCTTCCTCCCCTCTCGGTGCTTCTTGCCGCGGCCTCGGCCCCTCCTCCTGGACTCCGACATTCTGCCCGGGGTCCCAGGCGGTGGGAAGCACTCGAGGCGCGGGAGGCTGGGACGGCCTCCGCTCTCCGCTGGCGCGCTGCGCCCCCGCTGCCTGCAGCCCCAGTGCCCGAGCGCGGCGCCTTTCTTATAGGGCGGTCACACCCTCCGGGGGAGGGGAGCAGCCAGCCTTAACTCTTCCCCTCCCGCGCCCGCCGCCCTCGCCCCCCCCACCCGTGCGGGCTGCGGGGGGGCTGTGGGCAGCCGGGTCTGGGCCCTGGACCCCCTCCTCAGCCCACGGAGCGAGGCAGGACCGGTGCCCAAACAGAGCGCCACTGATCTCGTCACCGAGAGGGGGCTCAGCTGGGCTGGGGGGTTGAGCCACGATTGGGGAGGGGGGAGTAGAGATCCCCCAGCGAGGGCCAGGCTAAGGACAGCATGGGGGTGGGGAGACAGCCCAAGTAGGGGCCAGGAAGGAACCAAAACGAAGCCCACTGGCCACCCCAGTAAGGCAGGACCTGCTCTTGACTTTCTAAGTCTTTCTCCACTTCCTTGTGGGCCCCCCAGAGTCTTACAGGCAGTTTGCCTGTGCCTCTTCATCTCTGAAGGTCTGGCCTCAACCCCATGGGATACCACCCTCTGGGGGAATACTTTTTATGCGTGGCTGCCGGAGTCTGTGGCCCCGGAGCCCCTCCCAGCCAAGGTGGGCTGCAGCCTGAAGTGACCTGGGTGTCCCAGGTGGCTCCTAGCCCCCCTGCCATACACACTCTGACAGCCCAGGCAGCCAGCACCAGCAGGCTCCTTTCTTAAGGCCTGTGAAGGTGAGTTCAGACACTGACACCCCTCCACCCCCCACCCTCCACCTCCCACAAGCCACTGGGCAAGAGCTGCCAGAAGGGACAGCGTCCTGGCTCCAGCCTGGGTGTGGTGCTGAAAGGGTTACACAGCAAAGGCTCTCCCTCTTCTGGCTCCCAGAAAGCCTGAGCCTGCGGTTTGCCTGCCTCTCTCCGCCTGAGGTGTCCCCTTACAGCCATCCCAACTGGAATCCGAGTCAAAGATCATCTCAGCCACTCCTCTGCCTCATCAGGACAGGGTCCCAAGGCTTCTCTGGAGGGTCCTCCTTAGGAGAGCCTGGAGCAAGCTGGGACTCTGGGTCGAGGCCAGGGGCTAGCGGGGCTCCAGGGCTGCCGGGGGGGCCTGGCCAGACCTTGAGGCCAAACTGAGGATGAGCAAGTGGACACAGAAAGGGAGAAGATGGAGTCAATGCCCATGCAGAGGGCTGATCTCTGGTGCTCTTGGGGCCTCAAGCCTATCGCACAGGGGCCAGTTCTAGGGACCAAGTAGAAGAGCTATCCCCCCCCCCACATCCCACGGTGAGCACTCACCTTGATTCATGCAGCATGGCTCCCTGTGAGGTGGGCAGAGGGGTCCTGGGCAGAGTCCAAACCCAGGTCTCATCTGCTCCAACCCCTTGCTTATTCAGCTTCTAAAATGGCACTCCTATCCACCCCTCCCCAGCCAACCACCACTGCCTCAGTTCACTCTCTCCTCCTGTCCTACACTTTGATCTCCTTGCTTGAAGTCTTGCCCTTTCAGTTCTGACCTCTTCAAGGCCATCAGACAGAGCTTTCCGAAACACAAGCCCGATCACTCACTATTACCTGCAGGTTCAGCCTAAGCTCCTCACCGGTATTCAGAGCCCTATTGCGTTGGGTCCCAGCTCACAGCCTCCTAGCCCCGAATCCTAGGCCTCAGCCACATTTACCTATAAGCCATGCGTACTATACTGTCTCCTCTCTTATCTTTTTGCACATACTCATCCCTCGGCCCAGAATGGCCTTCCCCCTTCTTGGCCTGGCTAACCTCTCTATTCATGTACTTAGCAAATACGTTGTAAGGCTTACTGTGTTTCAGGCACAGTGCTGGGGATTGATGGTGAGCAAGACAGACACGGGCCTGCTTACATGAGGGTTACGGTCTTTGTGGGGATAGACAACTAATTACATAAACAGCAAATTCATGAAACTTTGTGTTAAATATTAAGGGGACATATTCATTCAACAAACATTTCTTTATCTTGACATACAGGTCGATAGAGGAAACAGTGCAGTGAGGGAAGGCTTTCCTTAGAAGGCATTTAGAGTGAGAATCAAAGAATGATGAGGAGGTGGCTGGACACAGGGGAGAGCCTTCCTGGCAGAAGCAATACCACTGCCAGGGCTATGGGGCAGGAAGGAGCATTCTTGCCTTTGTTAAACGAAAAGATGGTTAGTGTGTTGAGGGGTGTGTGTGGGTGGGGGGGGTAGCACAGCGGAGCAAAAGGAACCTGGAGAGGAGGCAAGCAGTGGTTAACTCAAACAGAACACTGTAGGCTCAGTAAAAAAAAAAAAAAAACAAAAAAAACAACTGGGCATACAATGGGCTTCACCCTATGAGGAATAGTCTGCTACCACGAGCTTTGAAGCAGGGTGGGAGAGGTCAATGATCAGACCCTCTGCTTCCTCAGTAATGCACATGTATCTTTATAAGAACGCATCACTTTGTATTGGTTTTCATGACCTCCGTCTCTCCCACTGGAGTCAGGCCCCTTTAGGGCTGGGAACCCTGCGCCCGGCTCATGGGAGGTGGTCAGTACCTCCCTGGAGGACAGATGAGTGACCCATCCTGCTAGTGAAGAATGGTCAAGGGCGGCAGCAATACAAAAGGGCCCCAAGCAGAAAGCGCAGGCCAGCTGGAGATAACTTCTCCTGGGTAGAGCTCTCCCCGCAGTCCAAGACCGCTCATGGTTTTGCATCAGTGCCTAAGAGTCAGAGAAGCCATGGGAATTTGGGGCGCCTGGGTGGCACAGTCAGTTAAGCATCCATCTCTTGGTTTCAGCTTGGGTCGTGGTCTCAGGGTGGTGAGATCCAGACCTGTGACAGCTCCACGCTCAGCATGGAGTTTGGTTGAGATTCTCTCCCTCGCTCTCCCTCTGCCCCTCCTGTTCTTGTTCTCTCTGTCCCTCTTTCTCAAATAAATAAATAAACTTTAAAAAAAAAAAAAGCCCTGGTAATTCAAAGGGGCACAAGCACTGTCCATGGGCTGGGGTATCCAGATGCAGTGCAGGGGGCGGTGGGGCTTGGAGAAGGTCTTTAGGCAGGGGGAGGATTTTGATGGGGGCAGGCGAGGGATTTCCAGCGGATGAGATATGGCAAAGACTCGGACGGTGCCTTCCCTGGGCGCTGGCTCAGGAGACTGTGTGCAGAGCAGGTCCATGGTAGGAAAGAGGGGAGCTAATAATGAACCTAGCAAACACCTTCTGGACACGTAGTGTATCAGAGCTCAGAGCAGAGTGCGAAGCATGCTATCCGCCTTATCTCTTATAACCCCCACAACACTCCCGTGGGGTAGGTATGGTCATCTCCCAGTTTTATAAAGAGGAAACAAAGACAAGGGCTGATGAGATTATTCATTCATAGTCGTGTCACTGGGAAGCCGCAGAGCAAGGACTCGTCCCACTGTAGCCACCGCACTAGGGCCCGTGCCCTTCATCATTACACTGTACTGCTTTCTGCAAGCCAGAGATATGCTCCGCCCACCAGGCTGGTGCTTTGGGACTATTGGGAAATCATGGGAAGTCACTGATGACTTTTCCAGTATGGCATGGACATGTGCATTAGAAAAATCGATCCGACTGGAGTGTGCAGGACGGATGGAAGGGGAAGAGACTGGAGGCAAGGGAGCCAGTTAAGCAGATCAACTATTAAATCTTTCTGTAGAGCCTACCATGTGCCAGGCCATGAGCACCGTGAGGGTCAGTCAGGTAAGGAGGGCCTGAAGCAGGGGGTAAGGGAGTGAAAACAGTAGTAGTAAGAGCGGCCAACATTATATGCTTAGTACACACTTCTTCACAACAGCACTATGATGGAAGTCTACGGGTATACCCCATTTTGCAGATAAGGAGACAGGCACAGATCATTGAAGTAATTTTCATTTGTCCAGGTTGAACAATTAGTAAGAGGCAGAGCAGAATTAGGAGCCTATGTATTTAGGAACTCAGAGCCCGTATCCCTAAACACAGGTCCATGGTTTCGCTCAACAAGATGTGGAGAGGGGCAGAGAGTAGAAAAGGGTCTCTTCAAGACCAACCACTGGCCTCAGGACCCGCACAGTCCCCACAGCCCTGTGGCCAAGTCTCAGTGCCAGGGTCACAGGCAGGTGGAGAGCGCCCCGTGGTACCATGAAGCATGCGTGCCCTGGCAGCAGGGGCTGCTCGGGTGAAGAAGGACAGCAGGCACTTGGAGCACCCTTAGCCTAGACCGGGGCTCCTGCCGGGAGCCTGAAAATGACCCAGGGAGAACCCCTTCCTCCTACCACAGGTTGTGCAATGCCCTGCACAATGTCCTATGGGAGGGAGCCGAACCCTGGATGGGCCTAGAGACCACATCGCCCAGAGAAGAAGCCTCTCCCCGACCCTAGTTTCACAATGAGACACTAATAGTAACATAACAAGTTAATTCAATTCCTTTAAGGAGCAAAAACACAATGTTTAACTGGCTTACGAACTTCTTTTTTCCTTTCTAACGTTCTCCCCTCCACTTTGAGGCTGTGCCATGGGCAAACTTTGAAGTTTAGGAAAGTTTAGACTTGTTTGAGTCATGTGCAAAAATGCCTTTGAGTGAAAAGAGGAAAAAAAAAAAACAACAACCCACACTACCCTTACCCCCACCTGAGACTTTGGGGCTCCAAGAGGATTACCTATAAGTTTCCCTGGAAAGGGGTCTTGGAACTAAGATGGGCTTTGCCCCTTCCCTTTGGACCCATTGCTCAGGGGGAATCCTCCAGAAGCAAGTCAGTGACTCCAGGCTGGGGAGACCACGATGCAGTCCTTTAAAGACTGCCTCCTGCCCCAGGAAAAGTCATCCCTGAGCTATCCCAGAGCCACAGTTATGTTTGCCCCGGGCGTTCCAAGCCCTTGAAGATGAGGCTACTCTCAGCCACCCCACCTCAGTGTCTCCAAGTCACGAGGCTCTCGAGGCTCCTCTCGTCACTCCCCACCCAGCGAGGCTGTCAGGGGAGGAAACAGATCAATATGCCACTCCCTGCAGGACCAGAGAAATCCCTGCTCCCTGGGGGATTATGCAAGGCCTGGGAAGCCCATTACCGCCAGTGACCCTGGCTGGAGCCCCACATGCCCCCTGGGAGCAAGCAAGGGCCAGTCCCTGCTCACCAGGCCTGGAGAGCGCCTCTTGCAGAAGCTGCACCCTGGCCCTAGCTTCAGCATCCCTGTAGCTTCAGAAATCCCTGATGGATTTCTTCTTCACTCAAGTTCGCTTATGCCTCCCTTTCCCTCGCACAGCCTGCAGAGAACAGAGCCACCAAAAAGAAGGGGGCTGCAAGGGCTGGACAAGAAGGGCTGGGTTAGATGCTAGGACATGTTGGCTTGGGCCCAGTTTTGCCCCTGAAGTTAGGTTAACCTGAACAGATCACTTTCTATACCAGGGACTCAAGCTGCACAATGAGAAGTGCCCCTAGATCCCTCTGTCCACCAGCCCGGGAAGGCCTCAAGAATCTAGGTGACTGAAGGAGTAAGGGGCTCGAGATCCTTGGAGAAAAGCCCTTGATTGCTGGGTGTGAATGCCTCTGGAGCCAAAACACAGAATACACCCTGGACGTGCCCCACAGAGTTGCGTCTGCTCGGCACAGACACTTACGCTCACACCTTGGTGCGCGCACGTCCCTGAGCCTTGGGCCCAGCAGAGCCTGAGCTCAAGTCAACCCACTCAGCCTCCAAACCAGTCCTCCCTAGACTGGGATGTTCTGAACAAGACCTGATTTCTCCTTCCAAATAAAAAAGGGGGGGTGTGCCCCACAGGACTTTCCCATAGGAATCTCACTAAGCAGATAAGGAAATCATTTCTGGTCTTCCAGAAATGCCAAGGCTGGGCCTTGGGCAGCTCTCTAGGCTCAGAGTCCATGCCAATGGTGCTAAGGTGATGAGCCACACCTTCCTGCCATGCCCTTTTGACCCCATCCCCTTTCCTTTGCTCCTGGGGGACCCAGATCAGCTGGTCCAGAGCCTGAGCTGGGCCCAGGCTTCGGGGAGGTGGGGGGTGCTGCTGTGGGTGGGCACCTCTGTCTTCATTCTTATCATTTAGGAGGCTCCTCTTGCTTCAGCCCACCCAACCCCAAGCCCAGAAGGGAATTCACGCTCCCCGCTTGAGAGTTGAGTGTCTTTCCTTCATTTTGGACCCTCGTAGGAGAGAGAAGGCGGTAGAAGGGAAAGGGCTAACCCAACCCAGGATGAGCCCTGGGAGGGACTAGGAAAGAGAAGAAAGCATTGGCCAAAGAGAGGGTGGGGAGCCTCCCCTGGCTCCAGGGGCCGGGAGAAGAAAGCTCAGGCAGCAATGGGAGAGCAAAGGAGGGGAGAGGTGAGGCGACAGGCAGGCCTGGGCAGGGCTGGAAGCAGGAGAGGGAGAGGAAGTGAGAAAGTAGAGCAGCCCAATGATGAGGGAGGGGTAGGAGGTGGGAGTGTGACTGATGGAGAAGACAAAGGAAGGGAAGCTGAAGAGAGGCAGGAAGGAGGCAGCCCGGGCACTACTCCCAGTGTCCCCAGGGACCTGCTGGGTGCTCTTGGGCAAGTCCCTTTCCCTCTCTGGCCGGCATCCTCCTCTGGAAAATTCGAAGTTGGACTAGATGATCTCCAGAGCTCCCCCATCTGAGGTACTGGAGGGTTCCAAGCTTGCCAGCAAGAGGGGAGGCGGCTGGGAGTAGGTGAGGGCGTGGCCCCCTGTCCCACAGATGGGGAAGAGATACTCTTGGTTCACAGACCCTTCTCCCAGCCCCATGCTCTCCCTCAGCCCTTTCCTGTATGGCCTCTGGCCTGGCAGAAGCCCTGAGTTGTCTGTGAGCCCCTCTGTTAGGCTGCGGGGACGGACTGTGCTGGCAGAGAGCCCGAGGCCAGTTATCAGGCCCGGCTGCAGGTGAGTAAGCCGTCCTGGGTTCCTGCTGCCAGCTTCTTCCAGGATAAGGCCTTGGGGTAAGTTGCCCCATCTGCACTGAAATACCTGGGAGACGACAGCACTTCATCTTCTGTGACCCAGAGCCACATTCTCCCTGGGGTGAGAAGGGGGAGCCTGGGTAGCTTTCCCAGGGTCGGGGGTGATTCAGTCCTCCTGCCTGGCTCCCTCTTCAAGTTAACTGCATAATTACACAGCAATAATAATAACTGGCACTTACACACCAAGTCCTAAGTACGTAATTTATTTATGTAACGACATAATGACTTGTTTGCCGGCCTGGGGGCTGTGGGGACCATGTGCAAGGCTTAGCTGCTCGTCTGTACCACCCGGGGGATGCGGTGACTACGTGGATCAGCACCTCCCGGAAGCTGTGTTTCCCAGAAGCAGTTGTCCTCAGCCCTGGGGGTGCTGTCCTTGTCCAGCAGGGGTAACGAAGAGTCGGCCCTCTTACTCGGAGTTTGCGTCCATCTCGCCATCCACTCTAGGAGGTGAGGCTGGAGGCACCAACGCCCCCACCCATCACCTTGAGGACTGAGGGGGCTCCTCCAGAAGGCTGCAGTCCCCTTCTGGGCAGAGGGAGAAAATTCATGCCAGCCTGGCAAATTTGGAGAGACTGGAAACAAGGAAACAAGAGGCCTTGCCCAATATAGGCATTTATGAGCCTGAAGGCAAAAAATTCTCTTCTCTCCCAGCCCTGCCCAGCCTAGCCCTACCCAGCTCAGCCCTGCCACCCTAGGCTTGGCTGGTCCTGGGACCACAGCCCAGCTTGCCTGGCCTGGCTGGGAGACTGGTTCCCATGCAGAACTCTTGGGAATTCCCAATGGAAGACTTCACAGACGCTAACTTCCCAGGGGCTGCGGTTGGCCTCAAGGAGCCGGAAGACCCAACTTGGGCTCTGTCCTTTTTCTTCTTCTTACCCCAAATCCACCCTCTCCATTTCCTTAGGGCCCCTGTTCCCAGCTTATGGAAGTTCCAGCGCTAACTACAAAGCAAGCGCCACCAGAACGCCTAGGTTGTTGGCTGCTGGAGCACCCGCAGCTGTGACTAGCACAGCTCACCCAGGAGCAGGCTGTACAAATGCCAAGTAGGTATGCAGTCAAGATAGGGCCAGGAGACTGGAGTTCTTTTCTCAGCTCAGCCAGATTTTGCTGGTGGTTCCTGGGAAGTAATACTCTCCTCTTGGCCTCAATGTCGCTTACCTGTGAACCAAGGGAAACTGAAGTACTCTCCAAGGGGCTGTTCTAGCAATAAGCCTTCAGAGAAGAGCTCTGTCTCCAAATCTGTTCCCAACTCTGGGAACCTCATCCCTTGCCATGAGCTGCTGCCCTTGTAGCTGGCCATCTAGAAACCTCCCTCCTACTTTTGGAAGGTCAACCTCTGGTTTCCAGAAACCTCTACCCTCCTAACTCAGCCTGTGGATGGATGCATGTGGGGATGCCCATGGGAACCCGCGTGCTCACACATGGCCTTGGGAGCTGTGAGCACCACACTTGACCATTGGACATTGCAGAATTCCTGCAGTCTCTCTAGGGCTCCAGGCTACAGCACTGACTCACCGGCGATGAGGAGGAGGAGGAGAATGACGATGATGATGACCTTGGCCCTCTTGGACCACTATCCAGCCCTAAATCTGTTTCCTACACCGTCCCCCAGTCACAATCAGCCTTCTGGTGATTCTGACGCCCTCTCCCAGCCATTCCAGAGCAGTGGGTTCTGGGAACTGTGGTCAGTGAAGTGTCTCCCACAAGCCTTTGTCTAATTATGCATATTGTTCTGGGCTTCTGACTGATGTCCAGCCAAGTGCTTCCCTTACGTGATTTTACACACAATCCTCCCCTTTAAATCAGTGGGCAGTTCCAACACCACCAACCCACCCTCTAGTCTCTGGGGCTCACCTAGCAGCCACTGGCTTCAACAGCTCAGCTGCCTGAGGGGAGCCCCACCGGAGCCTCTGTGACCGCTCCTCTACCTTGCCTTTGCTCCCTGGGGTCAGACGTGGCTTGCTCAGCACCTGCCGTGTGATGGGCACGGTGCTGGGCACTGCGGGGTACCAGGCCCTGTCCTTGGGAGCTCACAATCTAGAAGGAGGACAACACTTTCAAGGATGAACAAAAATCACAGCCAAAGACAGCAGCAGCAATCTATGGACAATTTGCTGCAGAAGGATGAGACCAAAAACCCTGGAATTTCCTTGGGCAGAGTTACGAGGGACCTGGGGTAGTCAGTCAAAGTGGGCTTCCTCTAAGAAGAAGGGGACTATTCCAGTTAGCAGGAAGGGCTGGTGGTGGGATGTGAGCTGGGGGTGGGAGTGGGGAGGCCAGTGGGAGGTGCACTGACTTACGGGGGAAACTGGTGCATAGACGCCCACCTGCGCCCTTGGGCCCTGTCCCTGTCCCTCCTGCCTCAGGAATAGGGAGCCCACACGTTTGGAGTAGCCTTAAGGCCACCCCAGGCATGGAACTCGGCATCGCTGTGAGCTACCTTCCTCTAGCTGTGTGCGGGTTTCCACGACGAGTGACACCGCTCCCTGATCTGCACACATACACACGCGCACACCCACCCCAAAGACAGCCGCGTTAGGGAGCTTCTCTGCCAAGTCCCCGAGGATCCTCCCACACTGTCCTCTCCTCTCCCCTCTCCCCCTCACCATCTCATTCACTCAAACTGGTGTGCTCTTCACCCCTCCTCTCCTATCCCTCCCATCCATTACATAACTCCGGGATTATTTTCGCCCAGAGGTATGAGCAGCATTGCTGCATATTTAAGCTGTCCTTGATTCATTCCTGCTCGTTGCTTAGTTCTGTTTGCCCAGGTGCCCGCCCGCCCCACCCACAGGCTCCGAGGCCCCGGGAACATGCCCACGTTGGGTTCAGCTGGCTCCACAGCTCCTGGTGGTTCGACTCCAGCACAGAAGGAGTGGACGCAGAGCCCCACCGGGGCCCCACGACTTGGGTCCTAGGCCACGGGAGGTCCTGGGGCTGGTCGCACTGGAATCACAAAAATGCTGGTACCTGCCATTGCTCTCCATCCCGCCCCCCCCCCCCCCCCCCGCCGGCGGGGAGCCTTGGCTCTTGTATGTCCTAGTCTTCTCTACCCCCATGGTTGCACCCGGGCTCCAACTCAAGGAGGGAAGGGGCAGTGGGAGGAAAGACAAAATGCTAATTAATGGTTTGTTTCCTACTAGCTTCTTACAAATAGAACGGCTTAATGTAATTACTGAAATGGTTGCAAGGGGGCTCTTGTTGCACCGTAAAATAATTATCTGACAATCATTACTTTATTTTTAAGAGCTCATTAACAAATAGGCTGTAATTCACTCTCCAGCCTCCTCTCTCGCCGCAGAGACGGGGTGATTTGGTGGACAATGGGGTGGGGAGCTTCTGTGCTTGGGGTCACCAGTTGAAATGAGGATTCTGCTGAACCGTTTCCAGCTACTGTGAGGAGCCGGCGCCAGCTGAGCCACGAAGGCTTGACAGGCGGGGTGATGGCCAGGGCCCCCCAGGTCCTGCCCCTGTGACAGTGGTGCCCGAGGCGGGCCCCTGATCTGTGGGTCCCCAGGGAGGACACTGAACTCCTTGGGAGACCCTGCCGCTCCAGGACCGCTCCCGGTGTGCCAGTGCTCCCACCTCCATCGCCCGCACTGGCTGCGCTGAAGGCCCTGCTCACGTGCCACCTGTTGGGCACCGCACTCCTCCCGTGAGCCCGGCTGGCCGCCTGATCGACGTGTGCTCTCTTGTAACAACTCCGAGTTCCCAGCAGAATCACGTAGCTCAAATGTTTATGAAAGGCTGGGTGGTAAATTCCAGATGATCATCTAGCTAAAGTGAAAGGATCGGGGTAACATTTGTTTTGCAAAAGATGAGAAGGGAACATGGGAAAGGCTTTCCTGGAATACAGCACAGCTGAGGCAAAGGCCCACGAGTGGGAGCCCACAAAGTGGGTTCACGGAATGATGAACGTTCCAGCCTGCCTGACATAAAAGACTCATGTAGGGAGTCATGGGAGATAAGCCTGGGCAGAGAGGATGGGGACCAGATGGCTTGGAGCTCTTAGAGCTCGTGCCAAGAAAAGGAGAGGACATGGACGGTTTTTAAGCAAAGAGTTGACCCAACCGAAGTTCTCTTGGAAGCTCATCTGGCAGCAGTGTGCGGGGCAGAGTGGAGCAGGGGGGGTCTGGAAGCAGCAAGTTTGATCAGTTTTCACAATGGCAGCCACCGTTTACAGCTTCACGCGGGCGCTCGCTGCAAATGCGGACTCCTGATCCCATACAACACCCTCCGAACCACAGTCTCTCGGGTGGGGCCAGGCTTGGTGTTTGTAACTCTTCTGAGCAGATGGTGTGTGAAGCACACTGGGAGGAAACTGGCCTTAGATCACCCGGTCCCCACTGCTCAGCTTGGCATTTAAAGCTTTCTGTAACCTCTCCCTGCCAATTTTTTCCCACTTCTGACTGTATTTTTAAAGTTAATTGAGATATTACGTACATACTATACAAGTGACCCACCGAAAAGTGTACAGTTCACTGTTTCTGGTATATTCACCATTGCCACATTTATTTTAGCACCTTTTTCATCGCTCCCAAAAGAAACGCTCTATTCTTTAGTACCCTCCTCCCTCATGTCCTGCAGCCCTAGGCAACCACAGGTCAGCTTTCTGTCTCGCTAGATGTGCCTATTCCGGACATGTCATAGAAACGCAATCACATCCCACGTCACCTTCTGCGACTGGCTCCCCTCACGGAGCATTGCTGTTATCAAGGTTCATCCACGCTGCAGCACGTGGCGCACTTCATTCTTTTTCGTGGCCAACTAATATTCCACTGTGTGGATATACCGCACGCTTTTTCTTTGGTTGCTTGTGCTTTGGGCGTCACATCTTAGAAACCCCGGTACCTAATCCAGGGTCATAAAGATTTATGCCTATTTTTCCTTCTAAGAGTCTTGTACTTTTAGCTTTTACATTTTTATCTTTGATCCACGTTAATTTTTGTATGGAGTGTGAGACAGTCTCTTGTATGCAGCTGTCCAGTTGTCCCCGCACCGTTGTCAAAGATACTACAGTGGCATATCTCTTCCGTTCCTCTCAGTGAATCCTAGGCAGATCGCAGTCTGAGGACCCCTGCTTGAGAGGGTGCAGAACCAGGCTTAGCAGGGCGTAAAAGGGCTTAAACTAGGTGGTCCTATCAAGAAGTGAGATAAAAGGACAGATGACAGAGAGAAGGATGAAGGACAGGGTAAAAGAAGGTGATGGAGTGGTTGTAGTGACCTATAAAAATCCAAAGATGAAAAAACCATGATTATGCTTTTTCCTGCTATGCCCTTCTGCAGCTTAAGACCCGTTTCCACATCCCCTGTCTCATTCAGTCCTCTTACTGCGGTGGATAGGGCATGACCGGCTCCATATAACAGATGAGAAAAGTGAGGGCCCAAGGTGTGGTCAGTCAGCAGCCCAGGCAAGCGTCATGACTCTAGACACTGATGGAAACCGGGCAAACGGGGCCCAGAGCTGCTGGAGCTGTCTAGACAGGATGGATTTGGGCTGCCAGTGGGACCTGCGTAGTAGACGTCTGAAGAGGCGGCACTGGAGCAGGCTCCGGAGGTCGGAGGTCGGGGTTGAAGATAGGGTTTGAGAGGCGGCTACTGAGAAACATCATTAAAGGGACCAGCACAAGCAAGCCTGTGGGGAGAAAGTGCAGACAGAGAAAGGGAGGCTGAAGCAGGCCCATAGTTTAGAGGCCGGGAGGAATCAAGACGGTGGGTGGGAAAAGAGCTAGAAGAATTCTGTGAGAATACGGAGGGTGGAGGGTCGGAGGGTCGGAGGGTCGACTACTAGCAAACAATGAATAAATAGCCAGAAGGGTGAAGACGTCCGAAAGGGGATGGGTGGCTGGTGGGGGCTGGGAAGGAAGATCGCTGGCCCCTAGATCACACGTCTGTGCCTGATGGGACTGTGTTACTTTGAAGGAAACCCTTCCTGAATTGTTTTGTAAAGCAAATAATTGCTCTCTAATACTGCTTTTCCTTTCTCTCAAAATCATTGTTCACATAGAACTTTTGCTTAAAGCTAGTTATGCCTGCCTGTGGAAGAGAGAACAATGCGCTTCCAAAATGCCTCCCCTCCCGAGGGCAGAGGGTCCAGGCCAGGTTTCTTCAGTCTGAGTACAGATGAAGCAGGCAATGCTGACTTGGAGCTTTACACTCAAAGTCAGGGAAATGTAGGTATGGGCTCACTAACTCTCCCCTCCCCGTGACCCCCTGGGCCCCACATGGCTCTGTGTTGCTAAGAACAGAAGCACTGGGATCTGGTCCTTACGTTTAGTTTGTACTCATGAGCTGCTTTAGAAAAGGATCGTCAAGGTTCCTGAATCCTTGTAGCAAAATGATACCCCGGGGGGGCGGGGGCGAGCATGGGAGGTGACAAGAGGAGGGATACAATGTTAGAGTGATCAAGCATCTGGAAAAGGGTACTGGATATTCTCTTGTTCCACGTCTTAGCCCTTATGAGTTTAGTTTGTATCAGGGTAGAGGTGGGGGGCCAGTTACATGGCTAAATGCCCAGTTTTATGAGCGTTCACTTCAACTCAACTCTCCGAGCACCCAGCATACACAAGCTAAGCACAGCGGGGGATACAGAGATGCTGAAGATAAGCCCCGTCCTGGGGCTCTCGCAACTGCCATACTCACAGACAAGGGTTGTGGTCTCTGGCACATACTCGACACGCAAATATTTGTGAAAACAAAATCGAATTAGCGTACACAATGCAGGGCTCTAAAAGAGAAGCAATGAATGTACACCACGGAATACTAGGTGACCACTTCAATGGCAAATATGTTGGCTACGTTGAAGTACAAAGACTATAAACAAAATACAGCAATTGAACGAGGCAGAGACCACACCAGAGACAGCCATTCAAGGCTCTCAGCCAGAATCAGAGGGGCAGTAAGGATTGACATGTTTGGTGTTCCATAAGTTTTCTTCCTGCAAACCGGCTTAGGTTCATAATAAAAATGAGCGGTCTGGAGACTGAGTGCTGTAGAACTATGGGGATGGAGCGGGCACGGCGGAATGAGGTCCCAATCGACGGGTAAATTTCACCCAAACCAAAGAGGGTAGGGACTACTGCAAACAGGGAGAAGAGCATATACAAGTGTTCAGAGATAAGAATGTGCAGACCATAACACGGCACAGTGAGAAATTCAGCTTAGCTTGGACAAGCAGATGTGGGTCCTGATGTGAAGGCTATGTGTTGACCTAAGGCGTCCAGATTCTATTTTACAGGCTGAGGAGGATTCTGATTCTCATTAATCCTCACTTTGGTAAGGATTAAATGAGTTAATTTAGGACAAGTATTTATTTTTTATTTATTTATTTTAAAGATTTTATTGATTTATTTGAGAGAGACAACACAAGCAGGCTCCCCACTGAGCAGGGAGCCCGACGCGGAACTTGATCCCAGGACCCTGAGATCATGGACCTGAGCCGAAGATAGTCGCTTAAATGACTGAGCCACCCGGGTGCCCCCAGGCGAAGTCTTCAGATTAGTGCTAAATGTTTATTATTATTATTTTCATCTTTGTGGCTTGTCTCCCAAGTAAACCGTCAGTCTGTTCAGGGTAGGGATTCCATCTTTCAGAGAAGGCAGAAAGCGGGGGGGGGGTGTGATCAGTTTACCCAGGTTCACCAGGGTAAGGGAAGCCTTCTCAGTGTAAAACATGGCTTCTCTGAGGCTTGAAGACATGAATCAAGTAAGAAGAAGGGGATATCTGGAGTAGAGACTTAAGGGAGGAAAAGGAGATTGTTCCAGGCAGAGGAGACAGCATACAGGCAAGCCCAAAGAGAAGAGAAAGTACATAAAAAAGGTTTAGCTACAATCCTCGGAGAAGGTTTCTGTTTTAAAAGCAAATGACAGGGCAAATTAAAAAAAGGCAATACAATAGAAAAACAATAGTTTTTTCGACAAATCCTGTTGGAATATCCACATGCAAAAAAATCATCCTAAGCATAGCTCTTACACCCTTCACAATGATCTCAAAATGGATGATAGCTCTAAATGTAAAATGCAAAACTATTAATTCCTAGAAGATAGTACAGGAGGAAATCTAGATGACCTTGGGTTTGGCAATGACTTTCTAGATACACCCCTGAAGGCCTGATCCACAAGCAAATAATTGATAAGCTGGACTTCATTAACATTAAAAACTTCTAGATGTTCTCATCATTAAAAAATGATAATTATGTGAAGTGATAGATGTGTTAGCGAATGCTATAGCAGCAAGCATATTGCAATATAGAAATGTATCGAATCAACCTGTTGAATATCTTAAACTTATACAATGTTATGTGAATTATATCTTAATTAAACAAAACAAACTTCTGTGAAAATGTCAAGAAAATGAGAAGACAAGCCACAAGCTGGGAGAAAAATATTTGCAAAAGACACACGTGAGAAAGCACTGTTATGGAAGATATACAAAGAACTCTTAAAGATTTTAAAATGGGCAAAACACCTGAACAGATATCTCAGCACAGAGGATATGCAGATGGCAAGTAAGCATATGAAAAGATGCTTAACAACATATGTCATCAGGCAATTACAAATTCACACCCTGTGATACTACTACACACCTTTTAGAAGGGCCAAAATCCAGAACACTGACAACACCAAATGCTAGCAAGGATGGGGAGCAACAGGAGCTCTCCATTCGTTGCTGGTGGGAATGCAAAATGGTACAGCCACTTTGGAAGACAGTTTGGCTATTTCTTACAAAACCTAATATACTCTTACCACATAATCCAGCAGTCGTGGTCTTTGGTATTTACCCAAATGAATTAAAAACTTACATCCACACGAAAACCAGGATAGAGATGTTTACAGCAGCTTTATTGATAATTGCCAAAACTTGGAAGCCACCAAGATGCCCCTCAGTAGGTGAGTGCATAAATAAATTGGTACATCCAGACAAGGGAGCATTATTCAGTGCTAAAAAGAAATGAACTATCAAGCCATGGAAAGACCTGGAGCAGGTTTAAATGCATGTTGCTGAATCAAAGTAGCCAATTTGAAAAGGCTACACCCTGTATGATTCCAACTATATGACATTCTGGGAAAAAATAAAACTATGGACACAGGAAAAAGATCAGCGTTGCCAGGGGGTAGGGAAGAGGAAGGGATGAATAAGCCAAGTACAGAGGATTTGGGGGGCAGTGAAACTACTCTATATACAATACTGCAATGGTGGTTACATGTCGTTACGCCTTTGTTAAAATCCAGACTATGACCAATGCCAAGAGTGAAACCTGACATGAACTACGGGCTTGGAGTGATAATGCTGTGTCCGTGTGGGTTCATCAAAGGTCCCACCATGGTGGGGCATGTCAGTCGCGGGGGAGCCTCTGCCCGTGTGGGTAGGGGATACAAGCGCCATCTCTGTACTTCCCGCTCAATCTTGCTATGCCCTTAAAACTGCTCTGAAACATCAAATTTGTTAACGTAGAGCAAATGACAATTATGAAACAATGTTTATACCACCTTATGTCTCATTATCATGTATCCCGTATCTTCCTGGTCTTTGGGGCATGTCTGCGGTAGATGTTCCTGAACTAGGACAGAGCATGCGCACGGGCCGGAAGAGAGCGACCAGGACTTGCGAAGAAACCTCAGTGCCTGTCCTGCTCAGCCACTAACTCACTCCGTGGCCTCAGACAGGTCTCACACACTCTCTCTGGGACCCAGCTGCCTCCTCCGCAACAAAGAGTTTGGATGGATTACCCCCTTGGCAAGGCCCCTTCCAGTTCTCACATCCCAGGCCTGTGCCAAATATGTTGGGAGTTCTGGTTCCCTGGTACTTAACTTGAGAAAAAGACCTTCGAGATCAACCTGCAAGCGCTCAGCCAGTGCAGCCAATGCAGAGCCCCAGCGGTAATTCATAAGGCCAACAAGAGACCAGCAAAACCCTAAGGGCTGATAGGATCCTTTCAGTCTGCTAGGGACGGTCACACGTGGGACCTCTGAGCTCCTTGAAGGGGGCAGCCGCTCACATACATAAGCTGTGCCCAAAAAGTAGATCCCAGGCCCCTCTGAGCAGAGGGCTCCATGCTGCCCCAGCAGTCCTGTTGGTCATTTCCCCTTTGAGCTGGCTGCCAACAGGGTTAGCTGGAAAGACTGGCTCTGACAGCTCCAGGGAGCATGTGTGGTACCAAGCATTCCCAGCCGCAGCATGGCAGGAGGAAGCAGAGAAAAGACAGCAAGCAGACCAGGCCTGGTCCAGCCCTGCCCGGGATCCTGGGGATGGGCGAGGGAGGCCTCGCTGCACCTTCCGCCGCCACCTCCCATCACCCTGCAGGGCTGGCACTGCAAGGATCTTTGAGGGGCCCATCACCCTGGAGAGGGGAAGGGCCATAGCCGTCTGGGCCCAAGGGCCTCTGGTGGATTTCCATCTCTTCTGATCAGAACTGAACTCTCTTTAATAAAATATCCTGGTGCTAAATCACTTAAGTTTTGACAAGAATTAATCTTTCTGGTTTGCGAGACAATATCAAGAGTGCAGAATTTCTGGTAAACGAGAAAAAGAAAAAAAACCCTGAATATTTTTCTTAAGGGCGATGAATTATGCCTTCCTTGTTGTGTCCTACAGACGGAATTACTCAACCGGCTTGTTCTGTTTTAATTAACCCAGCTAATAACTTCCCTGCTGGATTCCCTTGTTCATAACTTCTTGGTTTCACATAATAACGTGTTTGTTTCTTCCTTTGTGTTCTAATGAAATGATAATAACCTTCTCTGGCATTCATTTCATCCTTAATATCCGGAGATTTCATTAATATAAACCCTCTTTCCATCTGCTCTTGCTCCCTTTTAAAGGAAATATTTCTCCGTTTTCTTTACTTGTCTTCTTTGGGGAGGCTCAGCTAATCTCCTCTTTCCTCCAGAAAGAATCTTTCTGTAAGGCTTCCCTGGGCCGCCGGGGCTTGGCACGGTTTCCACCGGCTACCTCCCTTCCCGGGGCCTCATTGATGTCTCCTCGCTGCTGTTTCTGGGACAGGGACCGTGGCTCCCTTGGAGTCTGTCCCTCGGAGGAAGGCAAGGGCACTGAGTTGCTCACACCTTTTTGGGTGCGGGGTCGGGTAGAAGAGTAAATGACACTGGTTTGGGGGTCCTGAGAAGACACAGTGACCGCAGGATGCGTGAAGACCAGGAGGAGCCCACAGGAAGGCCCTGGGAGGCAGGAACGAGGGGATGGTCCAGAGGCCAAGGAAGAATGAGGCTAAGCAAGGTACCCAGAGCAAGCAGGGGTGGTGCAGCCCGTCAGTTCATCGCTAACTTCCAGGATCTGGTTGTCTTCTTTCTTGTTTTCTTGGTCAGCAGCTAAATCCTGACTATAAACCAGTGTCAAGATAGAAAAAGTCCTACAGAGTGAAAGCCCTTGGTCCAAAATGATGCTGCACCGGCGAATCTATTGGATGCCCACCTGCTCCACCACACTCAGCACAGCTCTTGCCACTGTGTGTGCGGGGCGGGGGGACCCCACTTCTGCCTCCGAGGAGTTCCTACGTGGGTGGGAAACTGAGCCAATGCTCCGCAAGCACTAACAACCCGGATCCCAAGGTCTGGGGCCCACTGAATGCGCCGACCCTGAAGGTCATGGGGAGGCAAACTTGTAGCCGAGGGGCCAGGAACAGCTTCCTCTCTCTCCCGGTGGGTATTTTCTTTGGTTGCTACTACCATCCAGACAAGAAGCCTCTCCAGAGGTCCTTCTACTCTGTCAATGGGGTAGGCCCCCGGAATGTGTCGGGGGGCTGCTGAGAATAGAGCAGTTCCAGCCCTTGAGCCACCCTGGGGGGGAAGAGCAAGGGCCCAGAAGCCAAACCCAGCCGAGGAAGAGGTGAGCGGGCGGGGGTTTCAGGCAGAAGCCCGCAGCCAGGCTCCTGAGGGCTGCTGGACGGCTCTGCAGGGGTGGAGTGCTCGAGGGAGATGGGAGCGCACTGTTCTGCCAGCCCAGCCCAGCCCAGCAGGCCCCACCACTCCACCCCCTCCACCGGGTCTTCCAAACCACCATCCGTGGGTGCAGGGAGGCTGCTCCCCCCGGCTGGCAGGGCCCATTGTCCCTGCCCAGGACACCTTCACCCTGTTTCCTTCCACCTCAGTCACCCCCACAACCCTCGCCCCCACCCCCACCACCAGCAGGTAGGGCGAATGTGGCCACTGCGGCCTCTTGAGTCATCCCATCACCCCTGCCATGGCCGCAGGGTGTGGGGAGAGCCCAGGCCTTCCTGACACCGGAGGGGGGTACAACAGCCTTTACCACCCACACCAGATGGGCTTCCTCGGGTCCCCAAGAGATAATGAGCCAGGTCCCACGTGCTCTGGCTTCCCCGCCAGGCTCAGTCCGCCTGGGTGTGGGCATCTCACTCTGCATCCCACATTTCCCTCTGAGCTGAGGCCGGCACAGGGTCACTCAGGAATGGTGACACTACACAGGCATCGGGGTAGGAGACCCACAGGCCCGAAGCCTCGGCCATGCACACAGGGCAGGTGAGGTTCTGGCCGGTCACGTGTGATCGTCGCCTGCCTCTCACCGGCCCTCCGGCCCTCCGCGGCAGCCACCCCTTCCCGGTGCTCCCTGCTTCTCGGACCCCCGGTGGCTGCAGCGAGCAACGAGCAACGGTGCTATGCTGACGACCTCGGGAGCGAGAGCGTGGCCCCAGTCTACGTGGTCTCCACCGAGGGCCCAGGCACGGCCTCCCCCGGGGGGGGGGGGGTGGCAGAGATGGGCGGGGCTCCTGGCCAGGGACGCCTCTGCGGGAAAGCGATCTGAGCGTGAGGTTCCACTCTCTCCCTTCATTATGCTACCAGCGGCGCCTCCACACTCCGTGCTCAGGCAAGGCTGCCTCTAGCCCAAAGGTGACCTGTGGCGCTCAGTAAACCCCTCCAGCGATGAAACCCCTGCTCCCTCTCCTCTGCAAGGTCTGATGTCACTACTTAGAACCACTTACGAGCCAAAGTGACGCAATGGGCCCCCTCCGTTAGGTGTATGACCTGAGCTCACCTTCCAAGCACATTCCATCCAGGCCTTCCACCAGGCAGTCGGACACAGCACCCTCTGTGACCATGGAAGGAAGAAAAGCTGCTTGGCTCCTGAGGGGATGGAGCTAGGGCCTCGTGCCAGCCCCCCACTACCAGGACTCCAAGGCTGAGATCTCCCTTCTGTAGCCTGACCTTCTTTTCTTCTGCAGAGTCAAATTTTCATACAGTGTTCTTGCAAGAGGCCAAGAAGGACTAATAAAAGGATGTGGTACCTGGCAAGGGTCACAGCTGCCTCCCTGGGAGACCATACTGGGAGAGCTGGCGAGTGGGAGTAGCAGGCTCTCCTCCCCGCCCCGCTCCCTACTGTGGTTATTCTTGGCTCACTTTGGGCCCAGATGCCTCACCCCTGCCCTATTACCCCATCCTATTTGGAACCTTCGTGGCAGTGAGTTCCAGGCAACGACTCTCCCCACCCCCCTCCTCTCTGCCCACCTTTTATCTCCCTCCTGTACCTGAAGCCCTCCACTCCCTCCAATCCCACAGAGGCTGTGGGATTACTCCTCGAAGGACACACCAGACAGGAAAATGAAAATTATAAAAAAGAAATCTGGCAAAGGCTATAGGACGATTTTCGAATACTCTCTGGCCCCACTTCCCCCTTCTCCCATGTCCAAAGAAAACCATCCCCAGAATGACTTCACTGGCCTTGGATGGGATGGCTACCAGCTCACAGCTTTGTTACCCTCTCTTTGGGATGCCAGGATGTGGACTTTGAGAGATAGGGGCTATGTCTCTACTCTGCCCCTAGCCCTAGGAAAAGCCTCATTGTATTTGAAGATGGAACCAGCCCCATCCTCACACCCCCTGCTTGTCCTACAACCCTCCACCACTGGCAGAGGTAAGGGCCATGGAAGAGCTCTCTGACCATCAGTCAGCCCCCCACGGCCAATACTCTCATGTCTGGGACAGCCATCCTGACAAAGCAGGAAAGGTAACAAGATGAGCATGAACGCCCAGGCCCTGAGTCCCATCACTGAGGTAAGATATGAGACTTGCCCAGTTTCATAGAAATGAAGCCAGCCACCCTAACAGTCTTCCCAGGGTCTCCACTTCTCTTCACAATGAACACTGTGGGCCACCTCCCTCCTGAAATTTCCCCTCCCACGTCCACTTCTGCCAGGCTACTCCCCTGGTTCTACTGGCTTTCTTTCTTTCTTTCTTTCTTTCTTTCTTTCTTTCTTTCTTTCTTTCTTTCTTTCTTTCTTTCTTTTCTTAAAGATTTTATTTATTTATTTGACAGAGACAGCCAGCGAGAGAGGGAGCACAAGCAGGGTGAGTGGGAGAGGAAGAAGCAGGCTCCCAGCAGAGGAGCCTGATGTGGGGCTCGATCCCAGAACTCCAGGATCACGCCCTGAGCCGAAGGCAGACGCTTAATGACTGAGCCACCCAGGCTCCCCTTTACTGGCTTTCTGAAGGCTTATTCTCTCTCTTCTTCACTAACAGACTATTCCTTTTCCTCTCACTCTGTCCACGCAAGTGCTTCTCAGGATTCTGCCCTTGGCTCATTCACCCATTCACTTCTTCCTCCCTTCCCTAAGTGTTTCAGCCCTGCTCTGTGCCAGGTGTTGGGCTGGGCGTTGGCCATTTACTTCTCACCCCCACCTCTCAAGGACTTCAAGTCCCACAGCAATAACCACCACTTCTCCCAGGAGAACGCAAGCATGTCTCCCACTCTGGCCTTTCCTGATGGTCAGCCCTGTGTTCTTAACTCCAGCTGAATACCTGACCCTGGAAGATGCAGCTCCGACACTACATGGAACTTAGCATCTTCCCCCAGAGCCTGCGCCTTCTGACTCTTGACTCTCTTTCTATTACCTGCCTCAGCATTTTCTTGGCCATCGGAGCTGAAAATCAGGAACTGTCTCTGACTGACAGCTTGGCATCACACCTAGTCACTGGCTGTGTCTGGTGAATCCTGCCAGTATGGTGTTACTATAACACATTCGCCCCTGCCTCTCTCCTTATTCTCATCACCACCATTGCAATCAGGCCTTCCAGAGCCTCCCAACTTCCCCACTTCATCCAAGCTCTCTAGTCCACTGCAGTCCCCAAAAATCCCATATAAAATAGCTGGATTAATCTTCCCCCAAAGCTTTTAGCTAGTCACTCCTCTGCTCAATAGCATTTTTGAATGCTCCATCAGCCCTCCTATGTCCATATCCTATGGCTGGCCATTCAAGGCGCCCATGCCGTGTCTTCTCTCATTGTTCTGGCTACATGGTTCCCAAATACACCCCAGGCCTTCCCGACACCGCTTATTCTGGCCCCTAGACTCTTTACGCCCTCTTGGCTCTTTCTTTTCTTTTAAAGATTTTATTTGTTTATTTGATAGAGAGAGAGAGATAGCTAGTGAGAGAGGGAACACAAGCAGGGGGAGTGGGAAAGGAAGAAGCAGGCTCCCAGCAGAGGAGCCTGATGTGGGGCTCGATCCCATAACGCCGGGATCACGCCCTGAGCTGAAGGCAGATGCTTAACGACTGAGCCACCCAGGCGCCCCTTGGCTCTTCCTAAACTTACCCATCCCTGAAGAACAGGATCAGCTGTTCTTTCCCTCCAATGAAGCATGTCTTGCCTTGAACTACAATGATTCCTGTGGCCTCATTGCTCTAAGCAGACTACAATCTTGAACTTACAGGACCTTTTTCTCATTCCTCATTGTACTACTACTAGCACCTTACACGGGGCGGGGGGTGTTCACAGTGTCTGTCAAATGAATGAATTCATAATTCCTGTTTCCTGGGGAGTGCACGGGAGTACATGAGATTGGGTGTGGGCTACGAGCTCTTCAGAAGGAAGAGGGGTGAAGAGGGGTCACGTGGTATGGAAATGTCTGCCAAGCGGAGAAGCCACACTTCCACCTGAGTCCTAAGGAAATGGTGCCCACAGGAGGCTACTTGTAAGTTTTTCTCTAAATGTTTTTAACCACAGAATTGCTTCTCCTCCTTGTCAAAAGATTGGGTACCATAGCTTCTGGAGGGTCCCTCCAACACCCAGCCTCCTTCCCCTGGACGGGCCTTGGTACCTCATCAGCCCTTCTAGGGCAAGTCTCCCATCAGCTGCTGGGTCACTCTGTCAGGGAGAAGAGTGGTCTCCATATTCTAGTCAATTCTGACTCTACTTTGGGGAAAAGTAATCACCACCCGGGACATTCACTGCTCATTTGTTGAATCCGTGATGGCACTTAGGTTGAGCCATTTCAACATAACTGTTAACCCTACATATCCCATTAGCTTCAGAGAGGGCTTCTGTCCTGACAATTTAGTAAGGTTGTTTGTGGGACAAACCAGGATTAGAGTGTTTTCCCATAGCACCTTCCCCCTTTCCTAAATCTCTCCCACTCCTCATCAGGACTGGCTTTATTCCCCCTCAAACTGAAGGCTAAAAGCATGACTGGCCTGTTTCTACAAATTTGCTGTTTCATGCTTTCCCTGGGGGAAGCGAGGTGAGTGAGTTAAAAAAGAGGTTTTCTTTTCCAGTTCGCTGGCATAAACCAAAGGACTTGGCTACACAGTGAAGAGGTGATCACATGTACATGGCACTGAAAGCATAGATGTTTCCTATTCTTTAGGAAGCTATCTGCAAAGAGATCGTTTATGTTTTATCTGTTTTAGCCACGTGTAGGGTATGTTTGGAAAAGGATTCAACAAGAGAACAAAAGTCCTCCAGGTCTCAAAGACAGAAAAGTAGCAGAGTTCAGTTCAAACTTTTAGACAGGTTCCCCTTGGTTTGTGTTTCTTCTCCTGGCAGGAAGTCTGCTTTCCATCTCTGTAGATCACACTTGTGCTTCTGATGATGAAATACATGCCTCACTGACTTCCAGATACTCACTGTCCGCTGCTGGCCCCGCTCAAGGCCCCACTTGCCAAAAATGGCTGGGGAAAGCCACCAGGGGACAACAAAGGCCATCTGGGCTACTAAGGAGGGGTTCAGGGAGGGGCAGCCCACGGGCAGATCCTGATGGAAAGGGCAGTCTGGACTAAAGCAGACACGTAGGCCATGGGCTTCTATCTGCAGGGACAGGAGGTTTGCAGAGAATGCTGGGCCACCAGATACCACCCAAAGAACCAATTTGTCTGGGTCTGTTCCACACGGTGACAGACAGACTGGTGGGCAGCAAGAGCAAGAGGTTACAAATCCAACTAGAATAAAAAGCCAGGGGCACATGGGCTTTCAGTCAGATGGACATGAGTTTGAATGCCAGCCTTGTCATTCGTTCTCACTAGGCGATAACTTAAGATTCACCATCTAACTTTGCTGGGCCTCAGGTTCCTCAGTTAAACGAGGAAAAGGATACTTCAGAAGGCTGTTGTGAAGATGAAATGAAACGATAGTATAAAGTGCCTAGGACGAGATCAGTCACAGAAGGAGCTCAATTTGCTGATATTCTAGAGGAAGAATATACATAATCACCAGTCCTCAAGGGATTTATTATCATCTTGCTGGAAATACAAATTACATGAACATTAGCAAGCAAATCACTTACGATCCAGCACTAGATTGCAGGGCATAACTTTAAATGTAGCAGTTCAGACATAAGATCCCTGGGGGTCGCAGTCATCAAGAAAGTCAATCTGGCCAAGGTAGGATGAGAGTAAGTAAGTCCCTGAATGCAGAGTACGAAGGCAAAAAGTACAGAGCGGGCCTTTCCCGTCTTCCCAGGCCACAGGGGCAATGCTGGGGCCAAGTTTAAAGAGTGAAGCCCCAAAGGCCAGGAACAACGAAGTTATTTTGAAGAAGAACAAAATAGGGGGAGACAAGGTTTGTAGGCCTTGTGCCAGGTGTTGGGAGCGCAGTGATGAACCACGAGTCTAGTGGGTAAAGCAAGCCATGAAATGGGTGCTGTGATTGCTCTCGTACCTTGCTGGTGGGATGTAGACAGGTATAACCTGTATGGAGAGAAATCTGGTAATATCTACAAAAACTTTAAATGCACATACCCTTCGATCAAGCACTTTTCACTTATAGGAACTTATGATGTTCAGTGATAATTTTAATAGCAAAAGTTTGGAAACAGCGATCACCTAGAACAAAGCCCCAATAATCCTCATGAATATTCATGGGACACTCCCCTGAACACTAACAGAACACCCTTGTTTCAAGTCCGTACAGAATATTTACTAAGCTAGATCATATTCTGGGTCATAATACAAATCTCAATAAATTTTAAAAGAGTCACATCATATAAAGATTCAAATCATACAATTCAAAAAAGAATTAAATTAGAAACCAGTAACAGAAAGTTATAAGGAAAATCCTCGAATAGTTATAAATTAAACAATACACTTCTAAATAACCCATGAATCAAAGAATAAATCACAAGGAAGATTAGAAAATATTCGGAATCAAATGAAAATATGATATATCAAAATTTGTGGGATGCGGCTTAAGCAGTACTTAGAGAAAAAATTATGGAATTAAACCCTTATGTGAGAAAAGATAGGTCTCAATCAATGACCTAAACGTCCACCTTAAGAGACTAGAAAAAGAGGAAGTTAAACCCAAAATAAACAAAAAAAAAGGAAATAATAAAGATTGTGTTCATGAAACTGGTCAGCCTCACGCAGAAGAATGAAACTGCACCACTTTCTTACATCATACACAAAAATAGACTCAAAGTAGATTGAAGACCTAAATATGAGACCTGAAATCATAAAAAATCCTGGAAGAGACCACAGGCAGTAATGTCTCTGACATCAGCCATAGCAACATTTTTCTAGATCTGTCTCCTGGGGCAAGAGAAATAAAAGCAAAAATAAACTATTGGGACTACCTCAAAATAAAAAGCTTCTGCACAGTAAAGGAAACAATCAACAAAACTAAAAGGCAGCATAGAGAATGAGAGAAGATATTTACAAATAACATATCCAATGAAGGGTTAGTATCCAAAATATAAAAAGAACTTATACAACTCAACACCCAAAAAACAAATAATCCAATTAAAAAATGGGCAGAAGACATGAATAGACATTTCTCCAAAGGAGATATCCAGACAGCCAACAGACACATGAAAAGATGATCAACCTATCACTCATCATTAGGGAAATGCAAATCAAAACCACATTGAGATATCACCTCACATCTGTCAGAATGGCTAAAATCAACAACACAAGAAACAACACGTGTTGGTGAGGATGTAGAGAAAAAGGAACTCTCTTGCACTGTTGGTGGGAAGGCACACTGGTGCAGTCACTGTGGAAAACAACATGGGGGTCCTCACAAAGTTAAAAATAGAGCTGCCCTATAATCCAGCAATCGCACTACTGAGTATTTACCCCCAAAACACAAAAACACTAATTCAAAGGGATACATGCACCCCTGTGTTTATGGCAGCATCATTTACCATAGGCAAACCATAAAAGCAGCCCAAGTGTCCACTGACTGATGAATGGGTAAAGAAGATGTGGTGCATATACACAGTGGAATATTATTCAGCCACAAAAAGAATGAAAGCTTGCCATTTGCAATGATATGGTTGGAGCTAGAGAATAAAACGCTAAGCAAAATAAGTCAGAGAAAGACAAATACCGTATGATTTCAATTATAAGTGGAATTTAAGAAATAAACAAGCAAAGAGAAAAAATGAGAGAGAGGGAGGGGTGCCTGGCTGACTCAGCTGGTGGCACATGTGACCCTTGATCTTGGGGTTGTAAGTTCGAGCCCCACATTGGGTGTAGAGATTACTTTGAAAAAACAAAGAAAAATATAAGAAAGAGAAAGAGAGACAAACCAAGAAACAGACTCTTTCTTAACTATAGAGAACAAACTGATTAGTACCAGAGGGGAGGTGAATGGGGGATGGGGAAATAGGTGATGGGGATTAAGGAGTGCATTTGCTGTGCTGAGCACTGAGTGATGTGTGGAATTGTTAAATTACTATATCGCACACCTGAAACTAACACTGTATATTAATACTGGGATTAACATTTTAAAAAAAGATCGTGTTCATGGATCAGAAGACTTAATATTGCCAAAATGTAATTCCTCTCTATATTGACCTATCAAGTTCATGAAATCCTAATCAAACTCTCAGGAGACTTTTTAGTAGAAAATGACAAGCTGACTCTAAGACGTATATGGAAATGAAATGGACCCAGGATAGCCAAAGTCAAGGTTTGAAAAAGAAAAGAAAGAAAGAAAAAAAAAGAAAAACATTAGGAAACTTACACTACTTGATTTCTTATAGGCTTCTTCTGAAGCTATAATAAGCAGGACAATATGATACTGGCATAAAAAAGATACATAAATCAGTAAAACACAGCTAAGTATCCAGAAATAGATCCCCGCATATATGATCAATAGATTTTTGACAAAGGTCCCAGGCAATTCAAGGAAATTGGGGGGAAAGAATAACCTTTTCCATATATGGTGCTGGAACAACTGGATAGCCATACACAAAAAAGCAAACCTTGACTCTCACCTCACATTATATATGTAGAAATTAACTCAAAATGTATCGCAGACCTAAGTATAAGGGCTAAAACTATAGAACTTAAACACAGGGGAAATTCTTAGCGACCCTGAGTTTGGCAAAGATTTCTTAAACAGGACTCAAAAATACAAAACGCAGAAGAAAAAATAAATTGGCCTTTAAAATTAAAAACTTCCGCTCTTCAAATGACAGTGTTACTAAAATGAACAAACCGCAGATCGGGGGAAAATCTACAAAACCTACCTGACAAAGGGATTGTCTTCAGAACAGAAAAAACTCTTATAACCAATATAAAGAGAAACAACTCCATTTAAAAAACGGGCAAAAGATTTGAACAGACACTTTACCAAAAAAGATATACCAATGGCAAAGAAGCACGTGGAAAGATGCTTAACGTCATTAACCATCAGGGAACTGCAAACAAAAAATCCACAATGATGTAACACTGTATATCCACGAGAATGGCCCCGATGAGAAGGAATGATCACAGAAAAGGTTGGGGAGGATGCGGAAGTGCTAGGAAAGGAAAATGGTAAGGTTTGGTAGTTTCTTAAAAGATTAAACGTACACCTGCATGCCACCCTGGCATGCCATTCCTCTGTATTTATCCAAGAAAAAGAAAACTTGTACACACCTGTTCATAGTAGTTTTTAATTGCCCCAAACTGGAAGCAATTAAAATGTCCATCAACAGGTGAATGAATGAACACGTTGTGCGTATCCATACAATGGAACAGAACTTAGCAAAAAAGTGGAAGAAACGGAACGCACGTAATACCACGGATGAGTCTCAGACTCACGCTTATCAAAAGATACCAGACACAAAGTGATCTATACGTGCTGATTCCACTGAAGTGAAATTCTAGAAATAAACATTTAAGCTATGGTGACAGAAAGCCAATCAGTGATTGCCTGGGGCGTGAGGGACCTTTTCTGGGGTAATAGAAATGTTGTAGACCATGGCTGTGGTAGTGTTTCACATGACTGTATACACTTGCCAAAACTAACAGAATCATACACTTACAATCAGTGTTTATTGTATATAAACTCTGTCTCAAATTTTTTTGATCTTAATTTTTTTTAAAAAAGGATGATGCAGTTCTACATACAGAAAAAACTTTTAAGTTTATAGCAGGTGGGCGAAAAAACACCCAGATTCAGAACTATGTGTATAGTGTGCTATTGCTTGTAGAAAAAAAATAATAAAAGAAAGAAAACATGTATGCCCTACATAGGCTAAGAACCTCTAGGAGGATCCCCAAGAAAACGTAATGGTGGTAGCTTCTAAAAAGGAGAATTCAGTGTCCAGAATCTGAAACAGGCAGAAACTTTATTTTCCATCATGCATTCTTGTACTTTCTGCCATGTATGTTTTTAAAAGGATGACATAGGGGTGGCAGAGGGTGCTGTGGGAGTCCACAGAGGGGGATACCGATCTCACACTGGTGGGAGGTGTCAGTAAACACTTTCTTGAAAAAGTCATATCTAAGGTAAGACCTGAGAGATGGTAAAGAGTCAACCAACAGAAGTGGGGAAAAAGTAGGAGAGCATTCCAGGCAGAAGGAACATCATGTGCAAAGATCCCAAGAGAGAAAATGTAACAGGACGCCTGGGTGCTCAATCACTTAAGTGTGCGATTTTTGATCTTAGCTCAGGTCTTGATCTCAGGGTCATGAGTTCAAGCCCTGCAGTTGGGCTCCACACTGGGCATGGAGCCTACTTAAAAAAAAATGACATCAGGCAACTACAGGGTAGAAGGCTAGAAGGTTAAATAAAGGACAAGGATGAGGTTGGGAAATTGGGGGGGCGGCTGGGTTTTCATTTTGCAAGCTAAAGGTCAGGAAACTTTTTCTATAAAGCACCAGGTAGTAGATATTTTATACTTCGTGGGCCAAGAGGCAAAAATCAATGATATATTGTCAGTATTTATACAAGAAGAGAAAAAAATTAATTTCCATACTTTAAAAAAAAAGATTCATTTATTTGAAAGAGAGTGTGTGCATGAGCAGGGGGAAGGGCAGAGAGAGAGAGAGAGAGAGAGAGAATCTCAAGCAGACTCCCAGCCTAGCTCAGAGCCCAATGCAGGGCTCAATCCCATGACTCCGAGATCATGACCTGAGCCGAAATCAAGGGTCGGACACTTCACTGACTGAGCCACCCAGGCGCCCCTCTATACTTTTTATTGATGAAATTCAAAATATAATAATTAAGTACAATATTTGGTAATGCAGGTCTGCTAATGAGAATGACAGAATTTTTTTCCGGGGAGGGGTGTGGGGGATAGCACTTCACTTGATTGAGATGCAACGTTAGCGTTCTTACCATCGAAACTGATTGCAAACGTTCACCTGGTGATGCTGATCTGTAATGAGATTTGATGTATTTCATCCTTGAAAGCGTCCCTGCACACAGGTGAGTACTGCCAAATACTGATACCAATTCAGGAGCACCTGATTTTACTTGAGCATATTCATCACTTGGAACATATTTATAGAATTCTATTAGATTCTTCTCTTGCTATGTGCCTCTTAGCCTGTCATTACATTGCAGATTAGTCACTGCCAATTGAAGGCTAGGTGGGAACCCCTCAACTGCACAGCTAAATGAATTTTGAAATATGGAAATTTCCTTTGCGCTTGCATCGAAGTTAGGTGAAACACAGATGGGCCCGTAGTTTGAGCTCAGAAAATACTTCCCTGCAAATTTGTGTGGGAATGCAGATAGCCTGCTTCTGATTTCTGATAGCACGAGAGGTATATAAGGCAGCTTGACATTACTTGTGTTTCAAACAACATTCGCTGTGGTCGAGATCATTTCATCGGCATAAAAATTTCACAAATAACTATTGTTTTGCCTTGTAATTGGAGGCTCGATTCACCAATAACTATTATCAGGTCTGCGGCAAAAGCTAAATTCCAAAGCCATTCAGTGTTTGATAACAGTGCTGGGGGACAGTTTTTCTGATTCAGAAAAATTTCTAGCTCAGCTCTGAACTCAAAAATATCACAATAAAGCGTTACAACTGCGAAGCCATCAAACTGCTCTATGATAGGAGAGGGTATAGATTTGGCTCTTATTGCTGATGAAAATTTACAGAACTGTCAATGGTTAAATTCGCAAGAGTGCAGATATTTTTTTTTTTTAAAGATTTTATTTATTTATTCGACAGAGATAAAGACAGCCAGCGAGAGAGGGAACACAAGCAGGGGGAGTGGGAGAGGAAGAAGCAGGCTCATAGCGGAAGAGCCTGATGTGGGGCTTGATCCCATAACGCCGGGATCACGTCCTGAGCCGAAGGCAGACGCTTAACTGCTGTGCCACCCAGGCACCCCAAGAGTGCAGCTATTCTATCAATATTTATATCGATATAGATAAATAAATATACATATGAAGTCCACTGTTGACACTACTCGTTGATTAACACACGATGGATTAAATCTTTTCCTCAAAGTACCTGCCAATGAATAATACAATGACTAACTATAGGCTTTAAACACCTTTTACATTTTCAAGAGTTTTGTGAATTTGCCCAACTAAACCTCTTTAAGCTCTGCACATATATTTAAAAAAATTTTTTTTAAAGATTTTTTTAATTTATTTATGTGACAGAGAGACAGCCAGCGAGAGAGGGAACACAGCAGGGGAGAGGGAGAGGAAGAAGCAGGCTCTCAGCCGAGGAGCCTGATGTGGGACTCAATCCCGGAACCCCGGGATCATACCCTGAGCCGAAGGCAGACGCTTAACGACTGCGCTACCCAGGCGCCCCCCCCCAAAAAAATTTTTTTAAGTGGGCTCAATGCTCAGAGTGGAGCCCAACATGGGGCTTGAACTCACAATGCTGAGATCAAGACGTGAGCTGAGATCAAGAGTTAGACGCTTAACTGACCAGGCGCCCCGTCTCTGGACATATTTTTGCCATCATTCGTTATAACACATCTTAGCAGGTTCCACTTCAGGTTGGACTGAATTAGTGTTTTCTCAACTACCTCACCTGTATTTGCTCTACGCAGACTATTCTTTGGGGCCAATTCTCTGGTCACTTCAAACTTGGCATTGATTCCCTAAATAAACAATAGTAACTGGACAGTATCACTAACATCTGTCAACTCATCCAGAGCCAAGGAAAACCACTTGAAATCATTTGCCTTGTCTCTAAGTTTACTAGTTACGTTGTTCCCCGTGTCCTCAGCTCTTTGAACAGCTATTCTTGCCGAAAGGCTAATGGTCTTTAAGTGTGTTTATTTTCTCTGGACATATTCTTTGGTTGCTACAATCAAACGCGATTTAATTAACTTGCCATTTGTAAACAGCTTTCTTTGCTTTGCTAACAAATGAGCCTCTTGGAAACTTGCTTTGGTTGCAGCTTGATTTTCATTTTTTATTTTTGTGAAGAATTCTGCTGTGATGAGATAGTCCATTTTAAATTTTCTCATTTTTCTAACCATTGTTTTCCTGTGACTTGGGGATCTTGTGAGGAATATTTAGTTTGGTAAAGTTGATGTATATTGTGTTCTTTTAGCATTGTTATAATGTCATTGCATAATAAATATTCTTCATCATTTAATTCAATAACAAAATAATTCACAGTCCACCGGGGCCTCAGGAGCATGACATTCCAAGTCTACTTTACTCTTCTTTTCTTGTTTTGACATGACAAGTGTGCACCGTTAATCGTAAATAAAATGGGGACGCCTGGGTGACTCAGCCAGTTAAGCATCTGCCTTCCGCTCAGGTCATGATCTCAGGGTCCTGGGACAGATTCCCCACATGGGGCTCCCCGCTCAACGGGGAGTCTACTTCTCCCTCTCCCTCTGCCCCTCCCCCTGCTCGTGCTCTTTTTTCTCTCTCCTTTCGAATAAATAAATAAAATCTTTTAAAAAATAGTAAATAAAATGCCGCACAACACGTGTCACTTGAAACACTGTCAAATTATAAGTACGTCACTGCTCTGTAGTCGAGCAGAGCCAAGTGAGGGCGGCATCATATGTGGTCTGTATCGCAGAACTCTGCTAGTGTAAGGCAAAAACAGTCACGGAAAATATGTGAACAAATGGGCAGCAGGGCTAGGCATCCCAAAATAACTTTATTCATGGGTACTAAAATTTGAATAACATTTTCACATGTTACAAATAGTATGCTTAGATCTTTTTCAACCACAAAAGATGTATAGGTAAGAAACTTTGCTAGAAGTCATCCAGATTGGAAAGGAAGAAGTAAACCTATCTCTATTTACACATGACACGATCTTGGAGAGAAAAAGCCTAAGCAATCCAGTAAGAAAAACTAGTAGCGCTAATGAATGAGTTCAGCACGTTTACAGGTACAAAATATAGATTCCTTGTATTTGTAATAATATATGTATATAGACACAGAAATTGTATCTCTATATGCTTGGAATGAACAATCCAAAAGTGAAATTAAGAAAACACTTTCTTTTATAATAGCATCAAAAAGAGTAAAATATCTAGGGATAAAAGTAACAAATCAACTGCAGAACTTAAACTCTCAAAATTACAAAATACATTGCAGAAAGAAAAGAAACATCGAAATACTAAATGGAAACACATCCTCTGCTCATAAATCAGAAGTCTTAATACTGTTAAGATGGCAACACCCCCCCAAATGTACACATAATGTTTACAACTCAGTAAAAAGGCAAACAACTCAATTTTGAATTGTTCAGAATTTAAAAAAAATTTTAAAGGGGCACACAGCAACTCAACAACAACAAAAACAACCGGATTAAAAAATGAGCCAAGGACTTGAGTAAACATTTCACCAAAGAAGACAAACAGATGGCCAATAAGCATACGACAAGATGCTCAACGGCACCAGTCATTAGGGAAATGCATCAAGCCGAGGAGACACCACCTCGCACCCACTAGGATGGCTAGGATAAAAAAGACAGGTAATAACAAATACCAGGGCAGAGGTGGAGAAACTGGAACGCTCACACTCCGCCGCTGGGAGCAGCTCCTTTGGAAAACTGTCTGGCAGTTCCTCAAAAGCTTAAACACAGAGTTCCCATATGACTGAGCCAGCCCGCTACCTGATGGGTTTACACGAAAGAGAAAAGGAAACACCACAAAAACTGACACACAAATGTTCAAAGACGGATTATTCACCATAGTAAAAAAGTAGAAACAACCCAAGTGTCCATCTACTGATGAAGGGATAACCAAAATGTGTATATATACACACACTGACATACAATGGAATATTATTTGGCAATAAAAAAAGAACAAAGTACTGATACAAATTACAACATGGGCGAACTTTGAAAACATGACGCTAAGTGAAAGAAACCAGTCACAAGAGACCACATATTGCATCATTCCATTTCTAAGGAATGTCCAGAATAGACAAATCTATAGCAACCAAAAGCTAATTAGTGGTTGCCTAGGGCCGGGGTGGGTGGGTGGTAGGAAGCTAAAAAGCATGGGTTTCTCTTTGGAGTGATGAAAATGCTCTAAGATTGATTATAGTGATGGTTGCACAACTCTGTGAATATATTAAAAACCACGGAATCTTACTCTTTAAGAGGACGGGTTGCATGGTCCATGAATTATATCCCAATAAAGCCATTCCCCACTCTACCTGATGTAAAACCGCGGCTTGCTGGGCCACACCCACACAGGCCGCAGACTCCTCTCCTGGGGCCAGTACTCTCCACAGCCAGAATTGAGCCAGGAGCCACACAATCCCCACTGCACTTGACGTCTGGTCACGTCCAACTTCAAGACTGTCACATTTCCATGCTTCCAGTGGTGGGGAAGAGGTCCGCCTGTGCACGACCCGAGAGACCTCACCTGAATGGACCCCTCTTGACCCCAAACCAGAGGTTCACTTCACAAATCACTGTTACCATCACTTTAATTATCACTGCCACCATTCCCGTGCATCCTCTCAGCCCCTGTCCCAGCCTGCATCCTGACGACTAGTCCAGCCAATATCCTGGCCTGTGCTGCCAACAGCGGCTCCCAGTTACCGGGCACCTGCTACCAGTTGTCTCTACTGGGCATTGCAGACTTGCATGGCCAGGAGTCTGGACTCGATCCTGAGTGCTCTGAGAAGCTACGGAATGGTTTTAAGCAGTACCATGAGAAGGTCATAGCTGCATGTTAACATTTACTCCGACTGTAGCCTGGAGAATAGATGTTAAGACCGGAGTTAGAGCAGTCAGCAGGCTACTGCTGGAAGTCCAGGTGAGATGAGTGTGGTGACAGTGAGGATGAAGAGAACTGGTAGAACAGAGGGTTACTCGGAAGGCGGAATATATAGAATCTGATTTCAGATTCTCCCAGCACAGGCAAGTTAGGTGGTCACGGGCATCCGGGTCCCACTAACCCTCGAAGTGCGTGAGTCCTCATGCCCCTGGGCTCCCAACACCAGACCACTCAAGTCTATCAATAGGATTCCCCAAAGTTCCATGATGTAGGTATTTCAGGGAAGAATGGAACTGATAGGACTCATTTGACCACCAGAGAAATGATCTCCTGTCTCCTCTGTCCCTTTAAGAGAAACTAGTCTCTCTGCATATCAAAGGATCTCCAGGAAGCTCAGTCTTTCCTCTACCAAATTTCTATCTGCTCCACCTCTTTATCAGTCCTAAAATCCATCCATCAATTCCACAGACATTTGATGGTCCTGTTCTCTACCAGGTGTGGTATACCATATCAGGTTTAAGGATTCGGAAATGACCTTCAACACTCTAGCTTATCCTGCACTGAGGAAAAAACCCAGAACTGTTACTGAAGCACAAATGAATGACGTCATAATGTGATCTTCCTTTAGGGAAATCTGAAATAAATTCTTATTTCAAAAGTAATTCACAGGGGCGTCTGGGTGGCTCAGTTGGTTAAGCCTCTGCCTTCGGCTCAGGTCCTGATCTCAGGGTCCTGGGATCGAGCCCCGCATCGGGCTCCCTGCTCAGCTGGGAGTCTGCTTCTCCCTCTCCCTCTGCCCCTCTCCCCACTTGTGTGCGCGCGCTCTCTCTCTCTCTCAAATAATACAATCTTAAAAAAAATAATTTACAGGTAAATACAAATAAGACATAAAAATCACTAGAACTTCTAGTGCCTGAAGATAATCATTATAAACATGTTGCTCCAGTGTCTTGCCAGACTACACGCTCTTTCTTTCTTCATTTTAACTAGGGAACTTACATTTTACTTAAGAAGAGCATCTTGGGCTAAAGAATGACCCAGTATGGCTGATATACGGTGCCGAGCTTTCCTCAAGCCCTCCGAAGTCCCATCTCTCAGGTTTCCAGCGTACGTGAATGTCTCTCAGTGAGGTTCTGCCGGGTGCCTGGCCGTGGCTCTGTGTTCACATTTACCAGCTTCCTCTACGCAAGCCCTGCCCTCCTCAGTATAAGAAAAGGAAATAACAGACACCTCCAAAGTTAGGGCGGGGGCTGGTCAGTGGGGAAGGTCTCCCAAAGGGCAGCTAGAATTGCTATATTCTTTGCATGGCTCCTGCTCTGTCTAAACAGCAAATTGTTGCTAGGACTGGCCCATCTGTGACAAAGAGACGAGCGAAAATTTGTTAAGAGAGTGGCGTCCCCAACTCTTCCTAGGGGAAACCTGATTAAAAGGATTATTTCAAAGGATCATTAGTAGAAAAAGAATTTCAGGCTCCCCAGGGTAAAGCTGCCTTTGAGCCAGGCTGTTTCAACACTTCTACCATGTCCCCCAAAAGGTCAGCTGGAGTGAGCTGCACACCAGAGACCCGACTCCCAATGCCAGGGACACAGATGGTCAATGCTGGCCTTGTCCCTGACTGGCTGAACCTTCTTAACCTGCCCCAGGGGAGAGCTGCAGTGTTTGCCCATCCCCTGGGAGATGGAACGCAGCCCTAGAGGTACCAATATTTCCCTCACACCCAGGGGTCTAATATGCCTTCTGTAGCACACTTAGCTTCTTTCCAAGTAGAAAATTCCCGAAGTGGAGAAAGCTAAAGTCTCTCCTTTCACTAAAACCTAAGAGCACCTCCCCATTCCCACCTCTTTAGAAAGGTGCTGGTCCCAGAGCTGTGTTGTGGTGTTCCAAAGCCGGGGAGCCGGGGAGCCAGGGAGGGGGTGGGTGTGGACATCCCCAGGCTGACCATTCCTCCCCCTACAGATGACTGCAGGCACTGCTGCCTCCTTTCCTGGGCAAATTACTCTCCACAGCCAGAAATGAACAAGGGTCCAAACATCTCACTGCACCTGACATCTGGTCGCATCCAACCTTGGGGCTACCCTATACCAACCCACGTAGAGGTGGGGAAGAATTCAGCTCCGGACTTCCTCAGAGACCTCACCTGAATGGACCCCTCTTGTCCCCAAAACAGAAGTCCACAAATCATTGTTACCAGCACTGTGAATATCACTGCCACCGTCCCCACCCACCATCGTAGTGGTCTTCCAACTACTAACCCAGCCAATATCCCGGCCCCTGCTGCGAAGGGCCCCTCCTACTTGTTGAGCACCTGTAACGTTTTCTCTCATCCTCACTGTAAACGTGCAAGTTCACCGAAGTGGAAACTGTGGCTCTGAAATGTTGAGTCACAGAGCAGAGAAGAGGTGGCTGGGTTTTCAATCTCATCCAGAAACCTCCCCAGCCTGTGCTGTTCCCACTGCCCCGTGGTCTCCCTATGGTGGGCTGGGCTCTGGATGCAGACTGAGAGGATAACATGCAAAATTGCTGGCTACGTGACCTTGGACAAGTCACTTGCCTTCTCTGTGCTTCCGCTTCGTCTCTGCAGTGACAGCTCTGTTTGAGGCAGGCAGAGATACAGAACAGTGGTTTTACTTGGGGGCGGGGGTGGGGAGGGAATGTGTGTGTGTGTGTGTGTGTGTGTGTGTGTGTGTGTGTGTGCCTGTGGCTATGTACTGGGATCAAGGGGTGAGGCCACTGTTCCTGCTCTCCAAGCCCAAGGCAGCCAAGTACTGGAGCTGTCACGGGACCCAGCCAGTCATGGTCAGGCTGGAGGCTGACTGTCCACCCCCCCCAACTGCTGTCCCTCTAGGGTCCCACATTCTGCGGTCAGGAAGAGGAGCCCCCGGGAGGTGCTGCTGGAATGTTCCATCTGCTGGGAACCCTTTGGAGGCTGATGGAATGATAAGGCAACAATAGCAGCCTGGGCTCTGTGGCTCCCTCTTTCCCTCTAATGAGGTGCCTTCTGCCCCACAGCCATGGAAAGCTCCCAAGTTCCCCACAGATGTCTCCTCGGCCCATCTGCCTGCCTTTCATCCTACACCACCCAGTTTTCTCAACCCCTAATTGTGTTTGTGAGACCTCAGTCCCCAGGCCCTTGACCAACCAGGCAGAAAACCCACTGGTTACAAACAACACTACGACCTCAGCCCAGCACTCCTTGCTACATGCGCCCCCCCCCCCCCCGCCCAACCCCGGCTTACCCTGGCAGCCCTGCCTGGCTTGGCAGGAAGGCCAAAGCTCACAGCCTCAGCATCTCGGCTGTGGAAGACCCAGGGAATACAGTGGCCGAGGAGGAGGACCTGCGGAAGGGCAGAGGCACTCACCAGCTAAGCTGCGCGGGAGACGGACGGCATGGCGTGAGGCTCTGCCTCTCCCCAGCCATGTCACCTTGGGCAAGAGATTTAACCTTTCCGAGCCACGCGTTCCTCATGTGTGAAACAGAGATAGTGACAGCTGGTTGCAAGGCGGTTGCGAGGATTAGCGAAGGTAATATATTGAAAGCACCTAGGTCAGTGTTGATACACAGCTGGCACCCGACCATGCCTATCTCCTTCCCTCCCCGATCTTCTGCCCAGCCGCTGCCAGCACCGGTGGGCAAACAAACCTGGCAGACCCCCTCTCAATTATTTGAGGGTCTAGGGTGCTTTGTCTCTTGGGACCTTCTGTCCTTTCCACTGCACAAGCTGTGACTACAAAAGGTGGCAAAGAGGAAAATGAGACGAGGGTGGGAAGAAGGAGGGTGAGCAGCAGAGGGGTACAGAGGGGAGCCTCAGCATGAGACAGGAGAGCTCGTGCGGCCTAGGGCCCGGAGGACCTCAAAATAAGTGCCCCGGGAACTTGCTGAGAGCAGCTGGCCCTGGGGGGAGGGGGAGGCTCCAGACTCAGGGCCTGGTTTCAAGCAGGTCCTTCCCGTCAGCCTGTCTGGGCTGGAGGCAGGGAACCTGATATTTGCACACCTCCACAGCTGTGTCCCAACAGCCTGCCTGCCCCACCCCAGTGCAGGAGGAATCATCTCACCAAGGCCAAGCTCCCCTTGGGGAGCCAGATGACCTCAGCCCTTCGGTACTCCAAAGAGAAGGGGGTGGGGGTGTGTGTGTGCGCGCACGGGGCTCCAGCCCCTAGCAGGGGAGGCTGCAGGCCTGGGTTCAGAGGGATGCAACATCTGGCCAGCTGTGAGCCTGAGCCAGATGTGCACCGACCAGATGTAGGGCACGCTCCCCTGGGTGGGAGTTGCACAGGAGGGAGTCATAACCTCATTGTGCGGCCTAATCCCGAACATATTACTCTGGAATATGTGCACCGTCAACAGCATCGCCATAAAAAAGGCCTCAGTGAAGAGAAAAGAAGAAAGAGCAAGGTCCTGAGAGGTGTCAGCAGGCCTCTGACACGCTTTCTGGGGTAGGAGCGAGCTGGGGAGAGAGTCTGGGCTACCTCGCGCTTAACCCTGGGCCCTGGCAGCGCCCGGCCTGGGCGGACTGGGGGGCTGAGCGGGGAGGGGCGGCTCCCATCCGGGAGAGGAACTACTGAGAGTCCAAAGCAATGGCCAGAGCCCAAAAGAGGCTTTGTGAGCTTTAAGGGTTAATGGATCTGAGGGAAGGGGGTGCCTGAGTCTAGGAAGAGCTAGAAGGGAGCCAGAGAATAACTCTGGGCCTCTTTCCTCAGCCTTCCTGAAACTAGGTATTCTGGATGCTTCCAGCAGGGAAAGCACTGGAATGTCTCTGTACTCATCCCTTCTCCTCTATCCTCACTCCCGCCTGCACTCCACCCCTTTTTCCACCTTCCCCAACCTGAGAGAACCACCCAGAAGAGCCACAGAGATGCAAAGCAAGGATACGGAGGCTGGACCGCCTTCCCACCTGGGGGCATTGGGCCTGGGCTTTTTCTGGAACACTGACAAGATGGGGTGGTCATGGCAGGCTTCCTGGAGGAGGAGTCTCAAAAGATAAGAGGAATTTGACTAGATAATGAGAAGAAGACAAGACATGTCCTCTTCAGCTAAAGAGATCCCAGGCCCCAGGCCCCAGGCCCCTGAGAAGCTGCAGTAGAGAGGGGAAAACGGAGAAAGCAAGGATGCAAGAGAAAAATCACATGAGAACCAGGAGGACCGCAGAGCCCATGTGGCCCAAGCCCTTTATCTGACAACAGGAAGAAAGAGGAGAAAGAGGCAGCCGGCAGGAGGAAGTTGTGAAAGGGATCCCTGAATGGGCTTACAGCCACTCGGGGAACCCCACCCCCACCCCCAGGCAGCACCTCTGCCCTGGAACCCCAAAGACAGCCTCGAAAGAATGGGCCAACATTGAGGGCAGGCAGGCTGCTGACCTAGGGGGAAAGAGGAGGTGCCAGCTGGAAGCTGCAGAAGAATGAGACACAGAGGGTGGGGGGAGACCCGCAGGAGTGCGCAAGGGGCTGGGCTGTCTGTTCTCTCCCTCTCCCTCCTACATGCTCGAGGCAAGCACAACTGCTTCTCATTAGCAGGAGTGACCGTGGAGGAGAAATCCAGCCCAGCCCGGGTCATGGTCACAGCCCCGAGCAGCCAGCCTTAGCCAAGCCAGAGAGAGGAGGCAGGCTGGGGCCACGGGAGACCCACAGCTGCTGTCCAGTCCTGGGGTCCCCAGGCCGCCCGTGTCAGCATCTAGAGTGGGCAGTGATGAAAGGGAAGAATTTAAATGGTTGGAGGAACAGGAAGAGAGGGAAGTTATGCCAACATCCTTCTGGCTGGCTGGCTTGTTTTTTCCCTCCTCATTCATTCATCAGTATCATCGCCAAATCCAGCCCCACCAGTCTCCTGCTGAGAAAGTGGCAGTGGCTTTCCAAGGCCTGAATCAAGACAAACCTCCGAGCCCAAATGTAAAGATTCTCTGTGATTTAGCTCCCCTGGACCTCATCAATTCTCACTCCCATGGTTCCCTCAACCAAGCCCTCTGCTCCAGCCACCCACCACAAAGGTCCCTGCGTGTGGCCTACCAAGTTCCTCTGTATCTCTGCTCATGCTGTTTTCTTAACAGGAAACGCCTTTTTGTCTCTACCAACTCATGATTATTCCCTTCTTACACTCCATTCATCTCTAAAACCGGACAGTAATAGTGCCCACCTCATAGGATTTTGGTAAAGATAAAATTAGAAAGTGCTTGGAACAGTGCCTGGCACAGAGTAAATGTTAGCTATTAGTAAAGTGATTATTGTTCTCTTCATTCCCCTTTCGGTCCGAGTCCAGGATCTATGCTCTTTCTAGAGCATCACCTCCCTCGCCTGCCCACCCATGACTATTATCACCCTCCTTTGTGTATTTACCAGCTCAGCTTCCTTCTGTTCAAACAGGATGTGTCGGGCGCCCCACATGACGCTAGGCACCATACTAGGCAGCAAGGGGGAAATGGGGAATAGGATGGTTGCTGTCCTGCCCTCAAAGAGCTTACAGTCCAGAGAGAATCAAACAAGCAAAAGGAAGTTCCAAGGGGGTGTGCGGGAGCTGGGCTCAGGGTGCCCACGCACACAGCACTATGGGAGCAGAAGTAAGACAAGCACTGAGGATCAAGAAGGGCTTCTTGGAGGAGGTGATGAATAAGCAGGCATCTGAAAGGTGAATAGGTGTTAGCAGGTGGACGGAAAGAGAGGTGCTGCAAAGAAGTAGGTACAGCGTGAGGGGAGAGAAGAAGAGGGATTTGGAAACCACAGTGAGTTCCTTGGGGTTACGACTGGGAGAAAGACCGGGAACGCTGAGGCCAGAGAGATTTGGCAGGAGCGGGATCTGGAGAGGCTGTGTAAACCGGACTGGGATGCTGGGGCCGAGTCCTGTGCGCAACAGGGAATCGTGGCAGGGGCTGCACTGCTCACTCTGGCCGTCAACATATGTGCCTGGAACTATTTTAACTGTTTCACATCTGTCGGACGTGAGTCTCAGATTCATAATCTGCTGCCGCCCCACATGGCTTTCTTCGATCTCGAAATAAGCAGGTTATCTACTGGAGGCTCCTAGAGCAGACCGTGGCCCGTGCCGGGTTGTGCTGGGGCCCCGTGCTGTAACAGGAGTGCGCTGCCCTCGAGAGAGGGGGGTGGAAGCTGGCAGCCTGGGGACAAGCACTCGGATGCCCTGACACTCAGTTTCTTCCTCGGTAAACTGAGAATCACGCCACCTGTGGCCCCGCTGGCCACACCTGGGGGCGCGGAGGAAAGTCCTGCAATGGCACAGCAGAAGAAGCGGCTGCTGAAACAGAGACAGGAGCGCGGGCCCTGCTCCAGGGCTGGCTCGGGAGGCTGAGGAAGGGAGCCTAAACCAAGAACGCCAAGCAATTGTGTGCACCTCGGCAACTCCTCCACCCATCCACAGCACCCTCTGTGTCCCCCAGTCTCTCTCCAGCTGGTGGGAATCGCTGTCAGTCACCCCTGGAGACCGCCCAGTCACCCTTGCCCTGACACATATTGCAGGAACTGGGGCCCTGAAAAAGTCAGGTTTGGAGGCTCCAGGCTGTCCTGTCCTGACCAGTTAGCACCTCCTCCAGGAAGCCTCCCCTGACTCCCAACTCACAGTGCTCTCTCCCTCCTCGGACTTTTTGGACCTTCAGGCATCACCATTCATGAAGTACATGACTAGGACTTCCCTCTAAGGCCTTTCAGTCCTCTGAGGGCCCCCTCATCCTCAAGACTCAAAGCTCTTTGAGGGCAGGATCCACTGGCTGCCTCTCCTCCATGGTCCATAGACCAGGCTTCTCAAAGGTGTGGGGTTGTTGCTTCCTGCTCCTTCCCCTGTGAAGCTGAGGAAGAGGATCTGAGGGTCTGGATGGGCCAGAGCTGGGTCCTAGGGATGGAGAAGGGGGGAAGAGTGGCCTCTCCTGACATACACCCACTCTGTTTTCCAGTCAAGGGTCAGCAGCTGGGAGCCGCGGTCATGTGGCCGTCAGATGGAAAGGCTGAAGCAGCTGGGCGCCAAGGGCTGGAATGGCAGCGGGCAGAATGTATAAGTTCCAGGAGGCAAGGCAGGGAGGCCAACAGCTGCCCAGCAGGAAACTGCAATGAACTGCAGGTTCTAGTGCCTGATAAGGGGTCTAAGGCAAAGCCCCCCTCCAGGCAGCTGCCCCAAACCTCTCCCCAGCTGCATGGCCCAGTGGGCGTGCCCAGAGAATCCCAGCTGAAATATGGGCTACCATCTGGAGACGAGGAGGTCTGGAGACAGTGTCACCAAATGGCCTTCTCCCTGAGGCAATCGGGGCAGGCCTCATCAGCACTTTGAAAGGAGCATCTGGCTGGTTCCAGATGTGGGACCAGATGTGAGAAAATGACATCCTGGCACGGGCTGGTAGACAAGTTCAAGGTCCATATTCCACCCTCCCAGCTGGCAAAACCTTCTGAAGTCCTTTCTATCCATGCCCCTGCCCACTTAACTCCCTTGGTCTCTTATCCCTGGTTGTAGGACTCTCGGGATTGGCCAAGTGGCTCCTCATGTCTGGACGCAGCCCACCCCAGAATCAGTTATTCTCTCGCTCCTTGGAGTTAGGAACTCGCAGGGCCCCACTCCCCAAATGTCAAAAATCAGTAAAACGTCTGGCGCGCGTGTGTGTGTGCATATGCACATGTGTGCACGCACATTCACATCGGGAGCCCCGGGAGCACGAGGCCAAGTCAGATCCCTGGGCTCTGGAGAGGGTGCAGCCCCGTCCCTACACTTTCAGGGACAGGAGCCAAGAAGGAGAGGAGAGGCCTGTCAGGGGCAGGTGCTGGGTCTAGCGGACTTAGGTCTCGGGCATCAGGCTTCCAAGGTCCTTTCCACACGGCCACCTCCTGTCACTCCACCCCAGGGCCTAGAACACCCAGCTCCAATCGCTGTCTCGATTTGCAGAGCGAAGAGAGCCTGTTTCTGGGGTCGAGGCCCTCACTGCCATCCGGGGCGGGTGTGGACGTGCAGAGACCAGAGCGAGAGGGAGCATTCAGAAGACTGCACGGACTCTTCTAAGCTGGGGTAGGCGGGGCTAGAAAGAGTTTGAGAGGAGCCAAGAGGGTTTGGGGGAGGGGGTGGCTGAGAGGAGGGAGGCCCCCAGCACTAGTTTTTGAGGGATGGAGCCCAGAGGATGTGACCTAAAGGGTGAGGGATCACTTGCTCACCCAAGGGAGAGCCCCCCACTTCCTCTGGGCATGTGAGCCGTCATCACTTCACTCCTCAGAGGCCTGGGTCCCAGGACTCTGGAACGAGTGACTGCTCCAGACTATAAGGTGCCTTCTAGAAACTTCCTGGGATGAGGACCTCAAACGTAAGCTTTCCAAAGACTGGCTCATTCCATCTTAGGAAGCAGGGCGAGGCCTGACTCCAACTTTGCTTAGCCTCAGTCTGTCAATCTGTGCACCAGGCAAAGACCACACAGCATAGGAAAGGAAATGGTTGGCATATTCAGGCAGAAGGTGTGGCCACCTCCTTCCGGAATCACTCCCACATGAGCTATGGTTCTAGATGTGGGGTCCACTCTGGCTTTATGATGAGGGGGCTGCCGTCTAGGGGAGAGGGCCAGCAAGCAAGAAAAGAATGCAGAGTTTTTTCAAGCATCAATAATTTTCTGAATTTGAAACCAATCTCCCCAACTTCGCAAAGCACACACTGTACAGTCCCCTTCATTAAGGATTAATTACTAGCCAAGTTTGAAGTCTTTGGAGTTGTTTGCGAGTTATTTGAGCTGAAAAAGAAAACAGAACTATGTTGTTGTTTCTTCTAAATGGAAAAAGGATATTTTTTTGTGGGTGTTTGCAATGCTCACAAACAGCTGAAGGGGTTTTTACTCTATCTTTCCAAAAATCATTGCTCCAGGCCATGACCAAATATGGAAAAAATGACCAAAAAAAAAATACAAATCCCCAAACCATGAACTTTTCAGAAAGTTGCAAATAGCTGAAATAGAAGCATGCACCAGAAATGGCCAGCGGCCTTGCCTAGCACGATTCCCCAGTATTTCCTGCCCCCACCTCCCCCCACCGCCCATGTCTGCGGGGTACCCAGCCAGCTCTCAAGAGACTTTCTCTCCTGAACATCCAAGAACCAAGCTGCCAGGCGCAGCACTGGGTTAACATTCTCATTTCACAGGTAAGGGATCGGAGGCCCGTCAGAGACCAGAAACGACTCGCCTTAGACCCCACAGTGAGCTCTGGCAGGAACCAGATCCCCAGGTTGGCTTTTACCCCGCTGTCACCCCCCGCCCCAGAAATGCCACAGAGAAGACTGAAGCAGGGTCTCTGGGCTTCTGGGAAGCCGGGACAAGAAGCCACCTGGGGCTGCGCTTGGCCGTGCACATCCCTGAGAATGAGGTGGGCATTGGAGACGGGAGGGCTGGAGACGGGGACAAAGACTCCTTCCCTGTCTTAGACGGCGAGGGCACACTTGCTGTACCCAGCACCACCCCAGGGAGCTCCGACCCCCACCCTCCCCAACTCCTGGACAGCCGGCATCGAGGGGAAATGCAGAGGGGTTGGTGATGCTGCGTCCCACCCCCTGGGTCCCAGGCTCTGAGTCACCAGCAACAAGGTCAAATGAGGAACCGCCACTACAACCGTGCAGGCCAAGGCTCCGGGGACGTCACTCCCCAGACCGATTTCCCCAGAGGTGGCAGAAGGGGACAGGGGCTCTCCTCTCCTCAGAGCTGAGGCTGGAGTTGTGCCTCGGCATAACTGGCCAGCCCTAGGTATGGTCCAGAATGGTAATATCATTCTGAGGTTTAAACTCTGGCACCAGACTTCCGGGGTTTGGATCCCGACGCTATCACTTACTAGCTGTCTCACCTGCAAGTTACCTAACTGCTCTGTGACTCAGTTTCCTCATCCGTAAATGGAAATAATACCAGCACCTCCCGCCTCTGGTTCACAGCGCTATGTAAGTTGTAACTCTCATGACTGCTGTTAGCTGTTCAAAATCAGCAACTATGGGGAAGAAAGAATAAACAAGTGGATACCTAAGAACCCAGAACCTACTTCCCGAGTTGGACAGAACCTGCCCATTTGTAGCCTCCTGCCACCTCCTCCATTTAAGCCTCAAAAAGTTGCCAGGCTCGTCTGGGCCTTGGTTTCTCCATTAGTAATGTGGGGATAATAGAACCCTTTGCTGTTCTGTCAAGTTCTTTGAGAGGCGCGGATGAAAGGCGGCAGCAGCAGGCTGAGATGCTGCTATTACAGCTAATGACAGAAGCGACACGCTCGTAAGCTGTTGCCCAGCTCTGACTCAGGCTGTTTACGGTTCTAGGCCTTGCCAGTGCGGGGCGGGGGGGGGTGCTGAGTGGGTCCGTGGTCTGGGGAGAAGAGGGAGCCGTGGCTGGTGCCCTCACCTGCCCCACTATATTAGTGCATCTGCCGTGGCCAAGCTTCCCGCAGGGCGTCCTCTCTCTGGGTTGAACCCCTGCTGCCCTGTCACCCTGATAATCCCAGCCCCCCTCGCCCCCATGTCTGCCCCCCTCCTCCCCTTCTGCCAGGACTCCAATATGTGTGTGACATGTCGCTCCGGAGGACAATCAAGCCCGCTTAGAAACATGTGGAAGCCATGGTCCTGGGCTGCAGCAGCCAGAAGGAGAAAACATTCCCCAAGGCCAGGTCCTCCCTCTCTCACCAGCCCAGGGACAGAGACCCAGAAGGGGACAGTGAGCACGGGCCGGACTCCCTCCATGACCTCCACATCTGGTCAGATGCTGCAGGTCCCTCCCTCCCCCTCGGGAGCTTCTAATGGGAGGCTGAGCAGGGAAGGGAAGCTTTCATAAATAAGCCCCACTCCTGTTTTCTATCACTGGTCTAGTTTCTAGGCTGGGGTTGGTCCCGCGGTCCCTCTGGGCGGGCGGGGGGTGGGGGCTGGTGAAACCAAACAGCAGCTGACGTCCCCAGCCCCCGTAGGATGCGCTCTTTCCTTGGCAGCTCAGTCCACTTCCAGGAAGCCTCTGCAACAGCCTCGGGCCGCACCTCAGCCCTGGCCTGGGGAACGTTCAAACTCGTCCTCTGAGCTCCCGGGATGACTGGAGGGCAAGGCAGCCCTAGGCAGATGCCAACTGGCCTCCCAAATTGTCTCCTCCTTACCAGAGCGCTGGCTTTTCTAACCAACCCCAAGAGCAACAGGTCACTGGTTGGCCATAGGAGGCCAGATGGCAGGAGGCACTGGCAGCAAGGGTCGCCTGCAGGCATCTTCCAATCTCTCTGTCTCTCTGGTCCTATGAACTAGTCCTTGACCCCCCCCCCGCCCCGGGGACCCATCCTGCCTCTCCACCCGCCTCAAGCTCCTTACAGTGCACAAGCCCAGTTCCTGATGGTCGTTCTTTCTGCCAATGCTACTAAGCCCCGAGAGCAGATCACGTGGCACACACGAGGGCTGGGACTGGGGATAGCTAAAGCGAGCGTGGACAGAGCAACGCTGTTTTGGAGACAAGCTATGGAGGATGGAGGGGGGAAAAGATCGAATCTCCAATGGGAAAAGGGCTGGCCCCAAACCAGCAGGCTTAAAGCAGATTGGAGAGAGCATTCTAGGCAGGGGTCACAGCAGCAGTGAGAAATGGAGGAGGGAAGTCGCGTGGCATGTCCAAAAGAACCCGCTCCTATAGGGCACACTGGCCTGGGGGAGATGGAGAGCAATTTGGGAATCCTGGGCAGTGACGGGATTCAGGGTGCGGTGTAAGGATAGCCAGGGAAGTCAGCTCACAGAAACTCCCTGGAGTTAAAAATAGGGGCCTCTTCTTCAGAAATGTAAGCAACTTTACAGAGGTGGGCTCCCTGACCTTCCCAAGCCCCCGAAGGCAGGGAGGAACTGAAAGGAAGCACTCCCATCACGATTTCACAGAGAAGGAAACTGAGGCTCATTAGTGCTTAGTCATCTGCCCAAGGTCTTAGGTAAGTCAGCAACCAAGCCAGTGGAATATTCTAGACGCCCGGGTGTGGAGGGGTCCTCAAGAGGTCACCTACTCCACTGCTTGCCCCAGGCAGGCCGGATCTCAACAAATGGGGCATCTGACTATGCCTGACCATGTCAGGAAGCTATTCTTTACCTCCAGGGCCAAGTATTTGTTAAATTCAAATCTAGCCTGAATCCTTCCTGCTGCAGTTTCAATATGCAACTTCTCCAGTGCATAGGCAACATGGAGTCATCTAAAAGCCCTCTATGGACTAGAAGGTTATTCTGGGGCTCCCCACCCCCAGATTTCTTTCCTCCAGTTTCGATCTCAACAGTTTCCTTCTCTGTAGGCCCACATTTCCCACGAGTGACACGGTGTATCCACGAGGGCTCCATAGCCATCAAATCAATGAAAGGAGAGTGAGTAAATGAGCAAACCAACCACTGGTTTCCAGATGAGCACAACACTCGGACGTCCTTGAAAAAGATCCCAAACAGCCGGCTCCCGACACCCCTGAACTCACTTCACAAGCTGACGGGATAGACATATACCCATTGCGTAGGTTGTCTGGAGAGCTTCTCAGGCCATATTCTTACTTTAAAAACACAAGTATCCAAAAAATTTAAAAACCCAAACAAACAAACCCATGGGTATCTTCCCTCCTTATCTTTCTCAGTGCTTTTGCGTCTCCAGAGCCTCGGACACACAAGGCTTGTGTGTAGAGATAAAGTGTCAGCCCCAGCCCTGCGAGCAAACCCATCCCCATCTTAACCAGGTTGGCATCTTTGCCGGCACCTTCCGATACAGAGAGTTACTTCTGCAGACTGTTAAGACCCATGTCGCCGAAAATCATCCTCGTCTTCACGCCTGTGATCTTGATATATGGAAAGAACCAGGCCCTGTCCGTGTATGTATCACTGATGCTTACAGCTTGCGAGGCACTGTGCCAAGTACTGTACGTGTGGGTCCTCACCCACACCGCTGGGTCCTCAAAACCACCGGATAGGTCACAGAGAGGAAGCCACGACTCGGAGAGGTGAAGTCTGGCTGCTAAACCATAGGTCTGACTCCAGAGCCTACCTCCTGTCTCGCCTGCTGTCCTGCCTCTCCTAGCCCAGTGGTGAAGGGGAAGTTGGACGGCCCCTGCGCTGCTCCCTGCTCCCTCGCCCCCCACCCAGGCATGCCGAGCCACATCCAGGGAGAACACTCAATCGCAACAGGGGTGCTGTCTGCGTCCAGCACCTTGTCTTTGTTTAAACTGGTTCCTTTTCTGGTTGTTTCCTTTTCTCCTAATCTCAGCTTGAAGACCTATTATTTCCAAGCCAGGAAAAAAGAACAAGGGGGAAAAAAAAGGAGCTCTGTTCCAGGAACTGTAATCTCTCTCTATGCTGCCCAGTTTCTCACTTCTTCTGACTCTTGGACAAGCCCAGCCATGCCTGGCCCCCAATTTGGAAGGACCATTGGTCACAAAGCCTTTTTAGGGTCTTCTCTTCCCCCATGTACCTCAGGCCAAGACTAGGATGAGACAGCAAGGAAGGATGGGAAGGAAAGCAAATCAAGGAAAAGCACCGGAAAATGCTAGTACATTCTAGTTCCCACACGGGCCCTGCCCTGTGTGCCCTTCTCTCTCTGGACTCTGCCGTGTATCCCCTTTCTGGTCTAGGGGAGCAGCTCCAGAGAGAATGTGTGGTTAGTTACACGAAACAAAGACACGCACACATGTGGGTGCCCACACCAGACTGTCATAAACACACATCCCAGCCTGGTCTTATTCACAGAGGCACTCGGAGCCTCAAGGGACACAAATCCCCTGGAGGCTGAGCACATATAACCATGAGCACATGGACTCACGATCACATGTCTCCAAACGCTACCATAAACAGGCCCTTTCTCTTAGGCACGAACATCGTCACATGTACGATCCGGGAGTGTGTACCAGCTCTCTGGGCACAGGCACTTGAGGACAGGACCAAAGGACAAAGGAGGCTGGACCCAGACCCTTGAATCAGGGGTTCCCCAAAGTTTATGGGATCTCTGTTTCTCAACCTCCACTCCATTCAATCTGAAGTTAGCGATTGGCTGGGTCCCATCCACACCAGGGAGTGGGGAGGGCCCTTCCCAACTTGCCCTGTGGTCCCTGCCCCAAAACACAGCCTATCTACCCTGAGCCAACAGAGGCCAAGCTTACGCTGCTGTGTGTCCCCGGGAGAGAGTGGGGCTTCCGGCCTTGGGCCAGCAGGAGCCTCTCACCTGCAGCTGGCATCCACTCTCCCAGCTGAAGGGGAAACAAAGGTGCCTTGATGCAAGGGCCCGATGGATGGTGGTGGCAGGAGACACGTCAGCACTGCCCCGGGGCGGGAACTCTGCCGCCACCTTGTTAACCCCACAGCTCAAGCTGCCGCTCCAGCCTCCCCGCCTGCATGCACCGAAGTTCCCTTTGCCCTGGACACGGGCTAGCACAGGCTCCCCTCTCAGACCCCCAGACCCCAAGTAATCCAGCACTAACTTCCAAGCCAGGGGACAGCACCCCAGAGGGGCACCCCAACTCTCTCACATGAGTTCACCCAAGCAAAAGCCACCGGGTTTCCAAGAAGGCAAACAGCTGTTCAGAGAAAGCAGGCCAAGCCTGCTGAGCCGCCGGCAGAGCTGGAAGGACTACACTCCCCAGCCCACCCTGGGCCCACCCAGCGACACGGTACTTCCCGAGGGTGCTGGCGCCAGTGGCTCCACATGCCACCAGGAGGCCACAACTCTCATGCCAGCCCCACACCAGTCCTGCCGATGCTCCGGGGTGTCCGCAGGGCCCAAACATTTCACCCAACCAGACCCAGATGGAAGGACTCTGCCCCTTCTGCTGATGAGTCCAGGCCCCCTGACAGCAAAGCAAGGGGTTATCCTTTCTGCCCAGACCCATGGGCCCTCCCACCCGGGAGTCCTTCACGCCACAGGCAGTCAGCGCTACAAGGAAAAGCTCCTTGGGGCGCTCAGCAGCATAGCTCTTGCTGAGGATAGAACGACTCCTACGTAAACCCAGCAGAGGAGGGAGTGCGGGGGCTCAAGGCCTCTGCACAGGAAGCCCCCCGGGGAAAGAGCTTTGGGGGCACAGCCCCTCCTGTGATTGTCCTGACACCCAAACCAGCCTATGTAGTCCTTTCTAGGACTGGTCACTCTATGTAATTGTGTTTTCATATTTGCTTGTTTATTATCTGTTTCCTCCACTAGGATGTAAGTTCCGTGAGTTTAGGAGCTTATAAAATAAGACTGTCTTACTTCACTGTCACGTCCCGGTGTTAGCATGGTGCGTGGCACAAGGAGGGGCTCTGGAGTATTTACTGAATGAATGAATTGTCTCTGCCCGCAGAGCCTCCATTGTCCAGAAATATGGGGGTGAAGCCCCTAAAGACCCAGACAATCCAGGTCAGGAACGGAAGGCAGTTTTCCAAGGAAGGCCTACCTGTCCCTCGCCCACCCATCAGCTCATACCGTATTCCACAAATCAATCTTAAGCACCTGTTACATGACCCTGGAAGCAGAGGGCCCCTCCACGAAATTCGAGAACAAAACCCAAAACCTTGGTCCCTTCCCTTAAGGACAGAGCATCCTGGTAAGAAGACACATCAGGAAACAGTTACAACTCAGTCTGACAAGCGCCATCATGAGAGGGTCCAACAGAGGAGCTAGGCCAGTCTTAGGGAGCTGGGAAGGTCTCCCGGAGGAGAGGTGTGAATTAGCCGGCAAAGGTGCAGGGTGGGGGGGAACGGGGAAGAGATTTCACAGAGAGGGACGAGTACATGCAAGAGTCTAGAAGTGAGAGACCGTGGGGCTTCCGCAAGGGGAGCAGGGAGGTTCAGCGTGCCCACTGACGGTGAGGAGATGCGGGGGGTGGGGGGCTGGCGAGGCAAGCAGGAGGCCCTGGAGGTTGGTATGGACAGCCACGGAGGGGCTGTAAGCAGAAAAGTAAAAGAATGTAAGCCGGGATTTAGAAAATTCCCTAAGTACTCAGGAATGGAGCTCAGAGCACAGCTGCTCAGCAGAGGGCGAGTGGCCCTGCCTCCCTCCCTAAGGGAGGGCAGGAGAGTAGGGAGCTGCCGGGAGGAGATGGGGTTGCGCAGGGCACCCAGGCCGCCCCAGTGGTTCCGGGTGAATACTCTCTTGCCCTTTGCTTTGAGTGCCCCCCCCCACAGTTGGCAGGAGACCCGACAAGTCAGTCCCGTGGGCCACGTGAGGGGGGCCTCTATCCTGCCAGGGCACAGGCACACGGTGAATGGCAGTGCCTGGAGCAGGGAGGAGGCATGGAGTGGTGCTGGGCCCAGGATCATGGGAACCATGAACTATTCGGAGTCAGCCTCCTCCCTCAATTCCCAGCACCTCCAGGAACCACTGCCACTGATCTCATGTGCTGCTCGGCCCTGGGCACCAAGGGAGAAGTGTTCCTCCCCGGCAGAGGAAGAGAAGCCCATCAGACAGGCTCGGGGTACAGATCCCTCCCCTTGCGTCAGGAGAGTCTCTGTACTGAAGATGAAAAGCAAGACCCTTTCCCCTCCTGCCATATCCTGCAGTCTGCAAAGGCCACCGTGGCCAAAGAAGTCCTCCCACTAGTTCAGGGAACAAAAGTGGCGAAAACACGCTGCCGTGTATGACGTGGGCCCAGGAGACCATGGGTGACCCAGTGCAAGGAAAAGCAGAGACACTTCCAAGGAGAGACTAGTAATTTAAGTTGCTTCAGAAGCAAGGCCGCATGAGAGATGGGGAAGGCCTGAGCTCCAGTCACATATCAGCCACCAATCTACCATGTAGCTTTGGAACATGTTCCAACCCTGCCCTTGATTTTCTCACCTATAGAAGGACAACAGGACTACACTGTCACTTGTGTCCTTGAGGTGCTTTGATCCAGTGAGGAGGAGGCTGTGTTGACCCCCAAGGCCACTGAGTGAAATACCTCTAGACAGAGGTAGGCACTGACAGCCTCTTCTGATGGCTTCCCTCTCTGATGGAATGCCTGGATGGAATGCCAAGGTCGGGCCCAGGATTATGTCTATTAGACTGCTCGGGAAGAAGTTAGGGGGACATGGAAGCAAGAGGTTAGAAGCAAGCCACTGACAGAATACAAAAGGAAAGGGACTCGGTGCATCTGTGCCCTGAGCTGAAAGGGCTGGATGAGGTGGGCAGCTGGGACCTGGAGCCCCAAAGGTTGGAGGCAGCCCAGGATCTGAAACCCTCCCCAGGGAAGAGCCCAGGAGAACTTGTCTTATGTCCCACCTGCAAGGCTGCCCCAGGACTGGCCTTTATCCCAGTTGTCTAAAGTCAGAAATCTGGTCAATCAGCACCGAGGAGGGAGGGCCACAGAGACAACAGCAGCTTGCCCTCCAAGACCTGCAGGGATTTGGAAAGAGGAAGGCAGGCTGGGAAGGGAGGAGGGGCACTTCTCAGCAGCAGCTGCAGTCGACCATCCACACCAGGAGATCTCCATTCAGCCAACCTGCAGTGAGGGCCTGCTCCCATCCGGGGGTATTCTAGACACCACTCTGATGAGCAGCATGGTAGGTCTCTGACAGGCTGCACGGGACACGGGCAGCAAGGCCACCACGAGCCTGCTCCATCGCCCCCACAGGGCAGCAGAGGCATCAGCCGGCCCTAAATGGGAAGGGAAGCAGGAGAGCTCCAGGAGCACGTACAGCCCTGCTTTCCCTGTGGCCTTTGCGGGGGAAGAGGGGGCCCCCTTCCAAAGGACAGTGCAAGACGGGATGCAAAGCCTGCCCCGCCACCTGGTGGACAGAGGAGGAAGGTGCAGGAGACAAGGCTCCGACAGGTAGTGCCCTGCCACCTGGTGGAAAGCAGGGGTGGAGGAGCTAGAGCGGGCTCGCGCTCGCGCTCTCTCTCTCTCTCTCTCTCTCTCTCTCCCTCTCCGCCCCCCCCACGCACGCACGCCATCAGCCCCGACGGCTGACCACCCGGACTCACTCAGCCCCACGGCTGCCTGCTGCCCGTCCGAGGCTAGAATATGAAGGATGTAGCCATTGAGGGCATGACCCTGGTCCTTAAGGATTCCTTAAGGGGTGAAACAGAGCTCATTTACATGAAAGATTAAACACTACAGTGGTATACGCTCAGTCATTCAATCCAGTGTGTTCACCCACCCAAGCACCCATTCATCTGTGCAACCAGCCCAGTCCTTAGAACGGCTTCCTATCTGTACGGCAGTGTGGAGATTCCAAAGGTAGGAAATGAAGAGACCGATCCTGGTCCTCAGGGAGCTAAGCTCTATTAACCTAACCTGCGTAAGGCTTTTCCCCCTAGGACTTTCCTCTTTAACGAAGATTTTCACAGCTGTCATTTCCCTTAACCTTTCCAAAACCCAGAGAGGTCTGTAGTATTTCCACATGGCGCATGGAAACATTCAAGCTCCAAGGAGTAAAATGACTTGTCCAAAGTCTCACAGCTGCTAAGCACCTGAATCTAAGTACAAACCAAGGGCTTTTCATTTGCCAAACATTCCTCCAGTACCTGATATATGCCAGACACTGTGGCAGCAAAAATGAAGGAGAAATGTCCTTTCCCCAAGGGAGACCCCCAGTCCGGTGAGTGACAAAGACCCAGAAGTACACAGAGGATCCCGGACAAGGCTAAGGCAGAAGCTTACACAAACTTCTCTCTACCGCAGGGCCGCTACAGTTTTAATAACAATAGTACTGGCTAATGTGTACTGAGTGCTGGCACTGTGCTCAGTGCTTTACGGGAACTACTCCCTGAAGCTCCGGTGAGGTAGGGAGTATTAACCCCACATTGCAAATGAGGGCGCTCAAACCAGAAAGAGGCTAAACTAACTGGCAGGGCCAAGACACGCATCCAGGCAATCTGGCTTCAAAGCCTGCACCCACCCCTGACCATGAAGCTGTATGGCCCTACGGCAATGGTGAATGCTGGACTGAGCTGGGGTAGAAGGAGGGGAGGTTCTGGAACAGAAGCTCCAAAGCCATGTCATGGTCTTCTGACCCGGGGAGTAGACCCCAGCCCTAAGGCAGTGGTAAGAAAGGACCGTTCTAACAGAAACCTCCCAGGTTAGGGCCAACTTGCTTGGCTTCTTTCCATAACCCATTCTTAATGGCAGAGTCTCCTACAGCTTTCCTGAAGCACGTTCTAGATTTGGCAGAAGGAAGTAAGGAATGACAGCTATCTTCAAGTATCTGCAGGGCTGTTAACTTGGGAGAAGGCCTAAACGTATTCCCAGAGTTCAACAGACAGACATGAGACTAACAGGTAAAAGTTAAGAGGAAGCAGATTCTATCTCAATAGAAGGAATATTCCTACTAATTCGAGTTGACCCCCTGACCCCGGGCAGCCTTCAGAAAGGGTGAGCTCTCAGGCAGTAGGGGCACCAAGCAAGGCAGACTCATGAGCCCGCAGCAAAGCTAGAAGGCCATTTTCTGTTCAGGGATCATACTGTCCTTTGAAAGCTAGGATGTCACAACAGCTTGTTCCTCTCCCCCCACCTTTCTTTACAAACATTTATTGAATCAGCCCTCTGCTAGGTAACGGAGATTGCAAATGCAAGACATAACACTAGCCCTCAAAGACTTCAGACTTTAGAGGGGTGGCGAGCCTTGAGGCCCACCCGAATAATATATGATGGCCTTCGGGTTAGACTACCTTTGCCTTTCAAACAGGAAAGGCGAGGAAAATACGCTTCCTTTCTATCCTTATTGGAACGATTCTCTACCTCCCTGGGACAAATAACATTGAAAACTGAGTGTGCTATTGTGATCTAAGAATAATAGTATAAATAATGGCAACAAATAAAAACAACCAACATGATTTTACTCTGCTCCAGGCAGTGTACTCGTCACTTTACAAATATGATTTTTACTTAATTGTGCTGGCAAAAGTTCAAAGGCAAACTTAATCTTTCAAGTCCCTGAAGGGTTCCACAAGAAAAAAAAAAAAGGTGTCTACTCTCCACATTGTCTAAGTCATGCCACGGGATGATGGTTTTCTTTTGCAAGAAGACTAGGCTAGCTGCAAAATAGAACATTCTGGGAACAAGATGGTTCAAAACATTGGAGTAAAATACCAACGAAGGCTGTGGTGTCTCCTTCTTTGGAAGACTGGGAGAGTGACATGGATTTCCATTAGGTTCTGGTGGCAAAAGGAAGGGAATAGAGAAAATAACCCGGTTTGGGCACCCATAGGTCTGGGCACATGACTGGACCTTTAAGGCCAGGATGATAAAAGCCTGTATCCTAAGGAGATGGCCTTGATAGGCCCACCAGGACCAGAGCAATGTCCCCACCTCCCACTACAGGGACACTCAGAGCCAGGCACCAGAAAATGCAGGCAAGGCTTCTCACCCTGCCCCAAATCAGGGTTCTAAGTTTCACTTCCCATTCCAGCCATCTGTGCCCATGTCCCCTCCCCAAATCCCTCCACATCTTTCCCTAACCACTCTAGCCCCTGTGCCCCTCTGCTGGCTGACCTTCTCTAGGGTACCTCTGGGGCCATCTTCTCCTCTGGCGTCAGCCTATGCAGGAAAGACCAAAGAGCAAGGAAGAGAGGCTGTGGCTGGGGGAGGGGGGTGATGTGGGTGCAAAGGTAGAAGGGTTGAAAGGGGGTCATCACTGGGCAATAACCCCAAGTGGTAAAATCAGAGAGAGATGGCATGGTCAATCTTGACATTTAACCAAAGTGGAGTGTGTAAAACGCGATGGGACTCCTTAACACTCTCCCCGAAATCATTCAGATGTATTTGCTTGAGACGTAAAAACGAGGCCAACCAGTTTTCCTGTCTCGCCTTGCGTCTTGAACGTTGACGAGTCTCCCTCCTCCTCACAGGGAGCACACAGCTGCTACAGCACCATCCTGGAGTCCGTGCAATTGGCCTGACCCAGCTTCTCCAACACGATGAGAAAAGAAGTTGATCCGCCCCTGCCTTTGAGTCACAGTAAAAACCACCTCAGATGCCTTCAGCTACCCCAGATGCCAAGCGTATGGCATTTATAGGCCCTGAAGTGTTTCCTGCGAGCTCCCGGGGTTGGCACCGAATGCAATCTAAATACTACCTCCCCCGTGGTCTCTCTGCCTGCCGCAGCTTGGATGCGTGCCCCTAATTTTGCACTGGATGCTAAGTCCCTTCTTCCCCGGCCTCCAAATGTCTGGGGCCGGAGTGGGGAGAGGATGCGGTGGGCATCTGTTTGACAACACGCCCGTCCTCAGGAGGCAGCTGACGGGGAGCCAGCCGTGCCGGCCATTCCTTCCCCAAACTCTATTCTCAACTGCGGGGAAGGACAGGGAGGAGCTGTGGCCCGGATCCAGAAGGAAATTAAATAGCCTTAAATTAGGTCAAACACGCCTTTGGCACAAACCCACCAAAGGAAAAACCGGAAGACAGCATGTTTCCCTTCCAGTTACAAAATCAACGGATCAAAATCAAAGAACCCTCATGTATATAAGCAATGTACGCTTAGAAAATATGACGAAAAAAACCACTCCGTGAACAATGTCAATGAAAACATGAAATGATAGGAATTAAGTCAGTAAGGAATGGACGGGCTCTACGGACAGAAAACCATGCTCTTACTCTGCTCAAGGAAACAAAAAGACACGGATTGGTAGAAGACTGTAGTCTTGTACGATGTAAATCTTGACAAGTGAATCTCTAAATTTAACACCATTCCAATCAAAATCCCAAGGGCATAACTGATTCTCAAACTCATCTGGAAGAACAAACGTTTGAGAAAAGCCAAGAAAAATTTTAAAAGGGCACTTGCACTGTCATTAAAATGTACTATAAAGCTACAGTAATGTAGGACGTGTGGGGGAGGCAGGGAAATGTAAACCAAAATTACCACCTCGACACCACCTCACCCTTGTCAGAGCGGCTAAAATCAACAACACAGGAAACAACAAGTGCTGGCGAGGATGTGGAGAAAGGGGAAGCTTCATGCACTGTTGGTGGGAATGCAGACTACTACAGCCACTCTGGAAAACACTATGGAGCTTCCTCAAAAGGCTAAAAATTGAACTACCCTACGATCCAGTAACTGCAATACTAGAGAGTTACCCAAAGGACACGAACATACTAATTTGAAGGGATACATGCATCCCGATGTTTATAGCAACATTATCTATGATAGCCAAATTATGGAAACAGCCACATGGCCATCTATTGAGGAGTGGATAAAGAAGATGTGGTACATATATGCAATGGAATATCACTCAGCCATAAAAGAAGGAAACCTTGCCATTTGTAACAAGGATGGAGCTAGAGGGTATAATGCTGAGTGAAATAAGTCAGTCAGAGAAAGACAGACACCAGATGATATCACTCATATGCAGAATTTAAGAAATTAAGCAAACAAGCAAAGGAAAACAGAGAGGGACAAACCAAGAAACAGACTCAGAACAAACTGATCGTTACCAGAAGGGATGTGGGTAGGGGATGGGTGAAACAGGTGATGGGGATTAAGGAGTGCACCTGCTGTGATGTGTAGAAGTGTTGAATCACTGTACTGTTCACCTATAACTAATAGTAACCGGATATTAACCAACTGGAATTTTTTTAAAAAGTGTGGATGAGGCATCAGAATAGACTGATCAGTAGAACGTATTATAAAGGCAAGAAACAATTGTGTCCTCATTAAGGGTGCTACTGCTTATATAAAATGTAATATAGGGGAGTCGGGGTGGCTCAGTTGATTAAGCGTCCGGCTCTTGGTTTCAGCTCAGGTCATGATGTCAGGGTCATGAGATCGGACCCCATGTCGGGCTCTGAGCTCATTGCAAAGTATGCCCGAGATTCTCCCCCCGCCCCGTGCATGCTCTCTCTCTCTCTCTCTCTCAAATAAGTGAAATATTCAAAGTGTCATATTATAAATACATACAGAATGAAAATGAAATTTCATATTAAGAGAGGAAAGATGGATTGTCCAATAAGGTGCTGGGATAAAAAATTAAGATTTTTAAAATACCATTCTTACACAAAAATAAATTGTGGATACTTAAAAGATTAAAATGTTAAAACACTGGCACACTTAGGTGGATGTTTATGTAACTCAGAAGTATAAGAGCATAGATCAAAAGGCAGCCCCCAAATAAATATCAAGGTATTTACCACTTTAAAAAAATGTAAATCTTCATGTCAAAAAAATGTCACAAAACCAAACACAAATGACGACCTGGAAAAATTGTATGCAACATTTATCAGACGAAATTGGTTAGTGCTCTTGTGAGAAGAAGAAACTTGTAAAACAGTAAGAAAAGATAAATACCTCAAGAGAAAAATGCACAAAGGCATAAACACAAAATGTTAATGAACATACTAAAATGTTCAGTTTAAATGCTAATCAAAGCGAATTAAAATGAAAAATAACATTTTGCATATCAGATATTAAAGGTAAAAAAGAACACGAGTAAGGTGTGCACAAAGAGACCAACATGGCTCATGAAGCATGAATTAGTACAATTTTTCTGATTTGTAATTTAGCTACAGGCATCACAAGCCTTAAAAGGTGTATATCTTTAGTCTCTACAGTTCCATCTGGGAATTCATCCTGAGGAAGTAAGAATATGCCAAAAAAAAAAAAAAAAAGGTCATCTAGAAGCTCAACTGGAATAACAAAAAAATTAAAAACAAACTAAATTTCTGGTAAATAACTGATAAAATAAATTATAGTCGTATCCATACAATGAAATACTACGTGACTTTTAAATGATGGCATCAAAATAAGGCTGTTGCCAAGGAAAGATGCTCCTATATACTTTTAAATGAAAAAAGGGACTAGGTTATGAGACAGTAGGTATAGAATTGTCCCATTTTATTTTGTTTATTTTTTATTTTTTTAAAGATTTTTTATTTATTTATTCGACAGAGATAGAGACAGCCAGCGAGAGAGGGAACACAGTAGGGGGAGTGGGAGAGGAAGAAGCAGGCTCATAGCGGAGGAGCCTGATGTGGGGCTCGATCCCATAACGCCGGGATCACGCCCTGAGCGGAAGGCAGACGCTTAACCGCTGTGCCACCCAGGCGCCCCAGAATTGTCCCATTTTAAAAACAGTCTGTAACACAGCAAAAGGTCTGGAAGAATTTACTCCAAAATGTTTCCAGTTTCACTGCTAGGTGGTTTGATGATAAATGTTCTGGGTTTTTTTCTGTTTCATCATTCATACTCTCTAACTTATCTCAATTAAGCACTTGTGTAATTTTTATTTTTTCTTTTCTTTTCTTTTTAAATTAAATTTATTATTATTTTTTAAAGTAGGCTCCACACTGGGCCAGTGCAGGGCTCAAACTCTCAACCATGAGATCAAGACTTGAGCTGAGATCAAGAGTCAGACACTTAACCAACTGAACCACCCAGGGGCCCCTCTTGTGTAATTTTTAAATTAAAATTTTAAATTAAAAAAAAAAGGAAAAGAAAAATTAGGAGCTGGCAATTCCCAGATACACAGTCCTCCCTGGCCCCGTGTGGACTGGGGGATAAAAAAGTTTCACGAAGGAGAAATGATCCCATGGCTTAGAAATACATGCCCCTACCCTGAAAAATTTCATTCCAATTCCTCACTCGGGTTCCCCCTCCTCACTGAGAAAACTGCCACAAGAGGTTATAATGCAAAAAAGGATTCCAGCTTCCCCCCTTTCCCCTTCCCCTCCCCCCACCCCCAAGGGGAGTATCTCTGTCCCTGGCAAACTGGGGACGAAATCGGCCGTGGGAGGCAACAGGGTACCCCAAAATGCTTCAGCCAAACGGGTGAGGGGGAGAGCGCCCTGGGCCAGCAAAGACAGGGATCTGGGTTAAGTCAGAAGCCCATGAATCTGAGGGCTGTGAGCTGCCATCTAGACCATAAAAGAGCAAAGGGCAGGGTCTCTGAGGGCTGGGGGCAGAAGCAGAACAGTCACCCTTTCACCTAAGGTCATAATTACATATTTCTTAATAGAATAACTTACCAGTAGTTTTTTTCTGCCAGTCAGGGTCTAAATCATTAAAAATTTAAAACTCCAAACTCCTCCTCTGCCTCAGCTCTTGCCATCCCCCACCTCTTCTCCACAGGCGGGTGAGGCCTCAGAAATGGCCTAACCCTCCACCCCAACCTCGGGACCAACCGTTCTCAGCACTAAGCCTGGGGACAGCAGCTCTCCAAAGGGGACCGGGCCAGGGGATGCCGCCCTTAAAGGACCTCTGCTGCCAGGTCACAGGTCCAGGTCACTTCCTCCCTAAACCCAGAGGGGGACAGACCCACAGAATGACTCCTGAGATGCCGTAAATGTTCCCTGGATGTGGAAAACCCATTTCCTGGTCTGTATGTGGGCCACGGGCCTCCTGTGTGGGCTGGCAGCCAACCTTCCTCTGGAAAAGAGGTTTCTTGAAAATGCTGACACACCAGTGCCTCATGTGTGTGTTACGAATGTCTATTTACATCAGCACTACGTGTGTATGAATGTGTAGGCCACCCTCAGTAACACAGGAACGTCCCCACGGCTCTTCCTTCTTCAATCGCTTGGAATCACTCAGCCTGTTCTAACCCTAGCAGCCTTGAACTTGGAATCAAAATCAAGTCCAGCCTCTCTGATGCTCTACCTTCTGGTAAAAAGCAAGAAGAAGGAAAACAAAAAGAGCTAGTCTAAACACCTTTCCCAGCTCTGCAAGAACTCACAATGAGCTCCCTCTGTCCCTATTCTGCCAACTCCCAGGGCCTGAGAGGCACAGATGGGAGCCTCCCGCTAGAGGAGCGGCCCCTGCTGTTGGCCAGCTGGGCCCCGGCTTCCACCCTGGCCCTGGTTCTGCTGTCATGGTGTCTGCTGTCTGCGACCCCTCCTAAGCATGATGTCGAGGACCCCGGGCCAGTCTATAGCATTCGAGCCGAGTCAGAGAGGCTGACACAGAGCCAGGTGCCAGGTCTGGGAGGTACACCACGGGAGGAGCCCTGTGCACAGTCCTGCTCACCTCATCACACCGGGGAGAGTGGCCCTCCAGAGCCCAAGGGCCATGTAGGGAATTTCAGGCAGCACCAGGCAGGTTGGCTGCGCGGTCAGGACTGGGCTGGGACTGTCCTGCGCGGGCTACAGGCTTCCTTTGCAGCTGGTGGAGAAGGAAACCGTCAGTGAGGCTCACTAGATCCTCCCCCCCACCCCCACCCCCACCTCAGCACACTCGAGTAAGGCCCTCCGTATCCCAGGGCTGACGTGCTTCTCAGCAATCCGTGCTTTCTAACTACTTGGAACTCCAAAAGGGCAACAGACCTCAGAGTCCAGAAAGAATACTTTCCGGAGCTGCAAGTAAAATAGATCTATTCAAATAAATCCTAAGAATAACTGCCATTTACTAAGTATTTATTATGGGCTTAAGTAAGCATTTTACATAAATTACATTTAATCTGAAAAACCACTCCATGAGGTAGCTCTCCTTATATCTTCCTTACATTACAGATGTGGAAATGGACACAGAGAGAGGCTGAAAGACTTGTCCAAGGTCACCAGCTTGCAAGAGGCAGGCCGGGTCTACGGGACTTTCAAGTCCATGTTCTTCACCACTCCAGGACACTGCCTCTGGGATCCTGACCAGTCGCCCTTTTTATGAATAAGGGAATTCTTTGCGTAGAGTTTATGCTCCTCAAAGAGTGGGTTCCTTTGATGTTTCAGAAAAAAAATATATTGCTCAGAGTGGCTTCCCTAGAGGCCTTACTCCTGAAGGCTCGTGGCAGCGAGCTCAAAGGCAGAGGCACAGCACTGGCACCTTCCCGTGTTGGGCAGCCCAGGGATGGATTCTACGCGAAGGCGAATCTATCCCACTAACCTTCAGGCTCATTCCCCAGATGCCAGGGATGCTCGGTGCCTGGGGAAGAAGCTTGGGCCCATTTCCTCCCCAGTTTTCCCACTGGCAGTCCCCAGATCCCCTGGACAACGGCTCTGGGACAGACTGACAAGGTTGCAGAAAGTCGGAGGCAGAGGAGACCCAGGGCCATTAATCTAATCCTATCATTCCACAGACGAGAAGGCTGAGGCTGAAGGAGGTCATTAAAAGCCTGTCAGTCTCCTGGCATCTTCTTATCTTTCCCAGAAGCTTAGGCCCTAAGGGTAGAGCCAGATGTCAGTGCTTATGTGTACAATTCCTTTTGTAGAAGCAGGAGTCTGAGAGTCAGAGGGAGGAAGAGAAGTACAAATGGTCAGGAGCGCTACATGGGATTGAGAGAGAAGGCAGTTCAAATGCCCACTTTGCTTCTGCACACAGCTCTGTGATCTTGCCGAGTGACTTAATCTCTTTGTGCCTCACTTCCCCCTTCTGCAACACAGAGATAATAGTGCCAACCTTACGGGACCAGTCTAAGAATTCATCACAGTAATGTCTAGCCCACTGCCTGGCTCAACTACAAAGGAGTAATAAGAAAATATGAATGAAAGATGGACTTTGGTTAATAATGTGCCAATACTGATTCATTAGTTGTAACAAATGTAAGATGTTATTTTTAACATCTGGTTTAAACTGGTTTGGGATATATGGGGACCCTCTGGACTATCTTCACCATCTTTCTGTAAATCTAAAACTTCTAAAATGAAGGGTTTACTTAAAAAAAATAAAAAGGAGTAGAATAGAAATTGTGCTTGTTATCGAAGGAAATGATTATGAGCCACGTTCCTGACACTCTGGAAATAGCCAGAAAGGGTCAAGCAGCATCAAAGTGGCACAGCATCAAAGCCCTGAACGCTCAGTCAGCTCAAGCCTGCTCCAATGGCCAAGCACGAGTATCAGTCGGCAATGGGACTGACAGGCATGGAGGCATCGGGGTAAGACTACTCGATCTGAAGTGAGACGGACACCAAGGGTACGGTTCCAGTTCTAACCTACCATTTAGCATCTCTGTGGTCCTGGGCAGAGACCCTTCCCTCTCAAGCTCCTTTCCTCCTTACCTGTGGACAGTTTCTCCCTTCCAGGGCACAGGTGTCATGGGGCTGAAATGAGAGGTGTAGCAGGCAGCCTCCAGAATGTCCCCAGTAGGCGCCTGGGTGGCTCGGTTGGTTACGCCTTTCCCTTCGGCTCTGGTCATGATTCCGGAGTCCTGGGACTGAGCCTGGGCACAGGCCTCCCTGCTCAGCGGGGAGTCTGCCTCTCCCTCTCCCTCTGCTCCTCCCCCCACTTGTGCTCTCCCTCTCTCTCTTGCTCACTCTCTCTCTGATAAATAAATAAAATCTTTTAAAAAAATAAACAAATAAAGTGTCCCCAATAATCCCCGCTTCTTGGCATTCACTCTGTGTAATCTTCTCCCTGTCAGCGTGGGTTGGACTTACTGACTTGTCGCTAACAAAAAATGGCAAGTGATGGGATGTCAGGTCTGAGATTAGGGTATAAAAGGGGGGGCTTCGTTCTTGTGCTGGGGAAAGCTAGCAGCCGTGTTGTAAGGAAGCCCTGCGGAGAGTCTCGCGGCCTGGAAGCAGATTTCCCGAAGGCTCCCGCCAACATGCGAACGAGCTGCAAAGCAGACCCATCAGCCCCACTCGGACCTCGAGATGCCTGTGGTGCTGGATGCCCGCTGCTCTGCCTTGCCCTGCCCTGTCCTGGAAGACTGAGCCACAAGCACCCAGCCGAGTTGTAGCTGGATTCTCAGTACACAGAAATTGCCAGATAACAAGTGTTTTTTGCTGTTTGGGGCCACTAAGTTTGGAGGTAATCTTTTTTTTTTGTTTTGTTTTACTTATTTATTTATTTATTTATTTATTTGAAAGAGAGTGAGCAAGAGAGAGAGCACAAGCAGGGGGAGCAGCAGGCAGAGGGAGAGGGAGAAGCAGGCTCCCCACTGTGCAGGGAGCCTGATGTGGGACTCGATCTCAGGACCCTGGGATCATGACCTGAGCCGAAGACAGACGCTTAACCGACTGAACCACCCACATGCACCTAGAGGTAATTTTTTAATGAAATATTATATAACTAATATAAAACATTACCTATGAGAATACTTTATGGAAAACTACAAAGCTTGGGAAAGTCAGAACAAAACAAAATCCCGAGGGCCATTGGATTTGGCAGCCCTTCCACATAGCCACCTTCTGGGCCATTTCTGCTTATCACTGTCTCTTCCTTCCTCTTGCTCCCTGAACAGCTGCTGGAGGCAGGTGGGTTTGGTGATGTAGCCCCTGAACTCTCCCCACACTGGAAAGAACCTAGCCATTGGGGGTCCAGAGACACTCAGGTGAGGCAGCCTAGCTCTCCCCTGATTTGAGGCAGGGTCCTGGCTTCATAGCAAGCCAAACGTTTGTCCCAAAGACAGTCAGCCTGGCAATTTGGGGGGATTTCTCTAATTCACAGCATGTTCACTGTACCCCCCCCCAAATATTCAATCGTCCTTCTTTTTAAAAAAACATTTATTAAGTAGGCTCCATGCCCAGCATGGAGCCCAACATGGGGCTGAGACTCACATCCCTGAGATTGAGACCTGAGCCACCCAGGCGCCCCTATCCTATCTTCCTTTGACCTTGTTCTCCTTCCAAGGCTGTCTCCAAAACCAAGAGACCCTCTTGAAAGTAGACCCTTAGACCCTCAGACCCACAGGAAAGAACAGGCAAAGAAGTTCTGCTCCCAGCACAAGGCAGGTTGCAGTATGTCCCCTCCAGGCCAGCCATGCTACTCTCATGGCCGCCATTCCTAGGAAGACAGCCTTGAAGGGTGAGGAGCAGGAAGACCGTCCACCTTCCAAGAGAATCGTCCAAGTTCTCTGGCTGCCATTCAGCACCCCCAACTCCAAAGAGCTCTGTGGGGAAAGAAGGGTTTTGAAAGGTTGGGATCACTGGGAGGGGAGAAAACCATCTCCTCGGACTAGAAGGACTCAACGTAATGCCAAACACCAACCTCCACAGCTCCTTGGCTTCGATACAGAATTTTCCTCCCGGTTTCCTTCCCTGTCTCTTCTTCCTAGTGCTCCTCTCCCCCAGACTTTCTGGGCTCGCCAGGCAGCTCCTTTTCCCTGGGGAATCTCCCTCCTACTTGCCTTTCCCAAATGGCTGAAATCTATGCAACTCTCAACTTGATTACCCCCTACAAGCAGCTGGTTGTGCGGAGAAGAGGTTTCTGTAGCTGCTTCTCCGAGGGAGCAGAAGAGGGAAGGAGATGCTAAGCCTCAGCTCCTGGGGTGCAGCCGTGGCTGTGAAGAGTTGGCAGAAGCATCAACAGTGGTGACAGCTCCCCAGGCAGGGCTTCTTGTGGTGTGACTGATCCAGAAATGAGGGCCCAGAAGAGAGCCCGCAGGATTCAGGCTGGGCTCGCTGCACACGTTCTCGGGCCCAGCAGAGAGAGCTGCGGCAGGACACGTGGCCTGACAAGCCTGCTTCTCTTGGACTGGGCCCTGCTGCCTTGACCATCCCTGCTCCTCCAACATCCCCTTCTCCCAGAGGGGGCTTGAGCCATTCTTCCCAAACCGCAGGCCGGAAAATGTAGCTCACACAGCCGTGGGGGAGAGTGCCAGTCTCCCCAGCAGCCATTTCCCTCCCTGCTCTGGATCTTCCTCGAGGGGGACTCTTCTAGAACCTTCACCTACCGCGCTGGATGGTGTCAGTCATGCCACTGCCACCCTCCCCCTTCCCTCAACACAGGGGTGCTAATCCAGAGAGCCCAGGTGGCTGTGCAGAGGCAGGCTGAAGTTCTGCTTCTAGCCCAGGTGACTAAGGAGTAAAGAATTAGTCAAGGGACAGTCTCAGAACTCGGACTCCATCGAGGGCTCCATGGTTCCCGCATGCTGTGAGGAAGACTGTTGAGCGTTGGAGTCAGGCAGCCACCTGTCACGCTCTCCATGTGGTACTTCATCTGGTGCCACCAAGCTGTGAGCTCCCACGGCAGAGGCTGCGTCCTGCTCAGGTCGGTGCCCCAACACAGAGCCTGGCCCAGGGCATGTCGCCAATATGTCTCTCCTCTCCCCTGCCCCCAGTGCTGACAAGCCCCAGGCCACCAGCGTGGAGAAGACACTAGTGTGGAGAAAAAGGAGGACCTGAGCGGCATCTGGAGGCGTGCTGGAGAAGGACGGGTTTGCAGCTGCCCCCACGGCCGCGGCAGCCGCGGAGCGTAACAGCCATAGAGCTCGGCTCTCACAAGAGGCCTCGGAGGGGGTTAGCAGACCTCACTGAGGGCAAGAAGGAACTAATTCAGTGGGAGTAATCAGCAAGGCAGGGCTTCCTACATTTCCTTACACTAGGGGTTCTTTCTACTCTCTATTTGCTATAGAATCAAGACGAAACTCCTCTGCCTGGAATTCAAAACAGTCTACAATCTGGCTGCCTCCCCGCACTCCCACCGCTCCTCTACCCCCAGCATCCCTTCTCCGTCCTGGGTACGCAGGGCTCCAGCCTCTCTGCTGTCCTGCCTGTTCCTGTTCCCCACGAAGGGCCCTCCTTGCCTCCTCCCTCCCTCTTCACAGTGGATCCAAACCTGCGAGCACGGGGTCTGGGCCCTGTTCTCTGTGAAGCCTGTTCTGATCGCTTCAGCCCACACCAATCCCTGCCTCTTCTGAACTCCTACAGCCCTCCTAGCCTGCACCACATGACCGAGCCCGTTCATAGCAACACGCCTGGCTCATGAGTTGCTTTTCTTCGAGTCGTAGTCAGCTAGAACAGGAGAGCCACACGAGGACCAGCAGAGTGCCCATCAGGACCGCATGGCCAGGTTCAAGTTCTCTGGGAGTTGGGAACGTATGGGGACTGATCTATGTGTCGCCTTCAGGGTGGACTCAGTAAATGCCAACAATCCTTTCTTTTTGGGTTTCAGGTACTACCCTCCCCCCATCCCCTGCAAGGTGCCTTGCTTGCCCCTGCTACACCAGCCCCTTGGCCTGGTACTCCAAACAGGCTGAGAAGGGGTCTCGTCCATGGGTGGGCCTTTATCATCTGCCTCAGTCACAAACTGCCTTACCCAGGGGTGCACACCAGCCTGCCCGCCACGCCTCTGCCCTCGCGCTCCCCTTCATCAGGCGTTATCAGCCCCGCTCCCAGCTCTACCAGGCCAACTCTGACGTCTGGGGGATTAACTCGGCCCGACTGCTCAGTACCACAGCCTCTGTTTATGACACTGGGTCTCTGGCTGCCGCAGGCTAGGGAGGGTTGCACATTCCTGTGGACAGGGAGGGTCCACTTCATGCAAGATGTTCTGTCACGATTCTCACAGTCTCTGTGCTGAAGGTAAGCAGATGGGTCAGAGGGGCCTCCTCCTTTCCTCTCCCCCATTCCCACAAGGCAGCAGCCGGCCTATCTTAAGATTTGAAAGAGAAGGTGGCTGTGAGTTTGACCAGACAAGCCACTAAAACTGCCTTCCAGAGAGTTGAACCCCAAGGTACCCAGTGTCAGATGACAAGGTCTCAGTTTCGTGGGATGGCTCAGTCTCAGTCAATGTCTCAGTCCGGGAATGGTCCCCAGGTCAGAGTGGATCCCGTGCAAGGCCCAGCCGAGAGGCCTGGCCCATCCCGGGGCTGCTCCTCTTGAAGGCTTTTCCACGTGGAGCCTCCAGAACAATCTTCGTGAGGTTTCCTAGCCTCACGTCCCTCTCGGTCCCTCAGACAACTTGCCTTCATCACCTCTGTTTCTCCTGTCAGCCCTCAATCTCATGCTGAGAAAGGCAAAAGAACAGCCTTTACCACGTTGTGATACGTTCAATTAGTTCACACGCGCAGAGTTTCATTACTCGTCCCCAGTTTTCCTCCATGGCAGAGAGGTTAAGGATTCGTCTCCCCAAGCCTGAGAAATAATGTGCTTGCTCATGTTATTAACAAGTTATTAGGGTACTGACTGGATCCCAGAGTTTCAAACACTTAGGTTTGTTGTTGTTGTTGTTTTTTAACGATGTGTGGCCTAAACTTTCTGCCCCCTCATACTGAAAACTTTCCTACCATAAAGGATTTGTATTCCTGGCATTAGACAATTCTACAAGAGAGCAGTAGGCACTAATTCTATTTAAAATTCTATCCCCACTCCTAGATCCCCACCAGGTCAGGGTCATGGAGACATCTCCCTCAGACACCCAGAAATGCCACGATTGCAAGAGGTATATAAAGATATTAAGTCCACACGAATTCATCCTCATTTGCATCGACGCCTTGCACGTGTGTGTGCTTATTTAACTGTATCAGCTTTACACTTTGGCCCTAAAACCTCAATTCCAAGAATTTATTATAAGGAAAGAAATGAATACTAAGATTTATATACAAAGTTGTTCAACAAAGCATTTACTTATAACAAGGAAATATTTGGAATGGCCTACATTATCAATGGCCTACCCTTGGGTGTTTGTTAAATAAAGTTTGGTTCTTTCAAATGATGGAACATCAGTCATTAAAGTTCAGGTTTCTGAAGAACAACTAAAGGCATGGGTATATAGTCACCATTAATATTACGTGAGAAAATGTACATATAAAATTATAACATCAAGATCTAGTAAGGAGGAAAAAATATATGCGTGGAAAAATAATTTGGAAGGAAAATTACCAAGACTTACAAGAGGATGTATTTTGGCATGGTAAAGTTGTGAATCATTCTTCTCTTTTTCATGATGTGTTTCTGCGTTTTCAATATTTCCCACAATGGGCATTTTATACTTTTAAAAAAGGAAAATGTGACAAAGGCTAATTTTTGTTAAATTCTTTTTTATTTTCCCTAGCGGCCACTGTCAGTATGTAGGACAGGGGATGTTAACCCATTTTACAGATAGCATGGTATATGCAGAGAACTAAGCAACAGCCAGGGTCACAAAGCGGTTGAAGGTCAACATCAGGATCTGGACCCCGGTGTCCTCAGACCTAGTTGGTGACCCTTCTGCGGCACTCCACGGCCTCCCTAGATGACCATTTTCCTATAACTTAGGCAGCCTTTTACTTTCTGCCTGGAGACTTGCTCAGCTTACCTTACTTGGGCACAGGCACTCCACCTTTGTCTTCTGGGATGTGCCCACACAGACGCCAACCTCACTCGGGGCCAAAAATCTGGGATGATCAGACCTCAGGGGGAGGGGCTGGGAGCCAAAACAAATTTTGATTCCACCTCAAGGGCCTGCCCTAGCGCGAGGCAGTCGGTAACGGGCTCAGCGTGTCCTTGGCTGGCGGGCCCTTCCGCACACGTTCTTCTCAGAGCGGCTGCCATCTGACCTCCAGGCCTTCACTGCCCCTCCCCAAGCAAGAACGCACCCCCTCTCTTCAGCACCCGAGAGGCCCAACGAGTCAGGCCTCCTAAGGCAGTGATTCAGAACCTTTTGGGGGTTACTTAACTCTCCGAGAATCTGATGAAAGTTAGGGACCCCCTGTGGAAAAATGCATGCAGGCAGATATCCACGTACTCTTGTATGTAATTCATGAAGGTTTACAGACCTTCTGAAGCTAACCATAGATCCCGGCTTCTGGGTCTGAGCGGGCAGAGCGCCCAGGGAAGCGAGAAAGCCAGGCCCCTCCTCAGAGCCCCACTCAAGTCCCACTCCTTCCGTAGTTCTTTCAACTTGCCATTTCTTTGCCTCAATGAGCCCTAATTAGCTCCTCTCTGGGAGGTGACTCAGGGCCATTATCCTTCCTCCACCCCTGGTGACCCATTGGGAGGAGAGGGGAAGTGACTTATATAGACTCATACCATGAGTCAGTGCACAAGCCAAGACTAGAATATGGCGTTTGGGGCTCCCAGGGCTATATTTAGGCCACTGGGAAGAGTGCTTCTCACAGCAGGGTCTGGACATACGCAGGGAAGGGACATAGGCAGATGCTAACGAACCACAGCCCCAGGATGGTAGAAAGGAGACAGAATCTGGAGCTTCAGGCCCTCAAGCACCCCTTTCTTGCAACTCTAGAATGCTCAGGAGCAGTGCCACCCTCGTTCTGTGCGAGAAGAAACTGAGGTGACAGGAAAGAGTTAGAAATCTGAGTCCCTGGCTCCACTGTAGTGTTCTTCCCTCCAGCCACTGCAAACCCAGGCAAAACCACAGCCTGCCTACACGTCAGGCACTGCCCCTGGGATTTCCCTTCCAGGTCCTTGCGCTAGAGGAAAATGGCTTTGGCCTAGGTCGGTCAATGTCGTGAACTAGCGATCAGATTTCTCTTATAAAATATATATACACACAGTTCGTAAGACGTAACTGCCACAGAACTAGAGTCCCCTGCTCAAGGACAGAGAGGAAAAGGTAAAAACAACCTAGATATAATAAGAACTGATTTCCAGATCAGCAAGGATCTATCCATCTAGCAAGTCATGCGGATAACCTTGCGTCATCTCCCTCTGTCCCCCCCCACTCTTGTGCACGCACGCCCTCATTCTCTCTCTCTCTCTCCAACCCCCAAATAAACAAAATAAAATAAAAAATAAAAGGACCCCTGAGAACATATCCCGAGTAACCCAACTTCTGCAGTGCCGTCCAATAGAACTTTCTATGATGATGGAAATGTTCCAGATTCGTGTTATTCAATATGGTAGCCATTAGGCATGTGTGGCTATTGAGCACTTGAAATGTTTAGTGTAACTGAGGAACTGAAATTAAAATTATTTATTTTTAATTAATTTAAATTGCCTCCTGTGGCTAGTGGCTATACCATATTTGGATAGTGCAGCTCCAGATGTTCTGAGGGGACATGAACTTGAGTAATTAATTCATTAATTCTTTTATATGCCTGCTTAACCTTTACCCAAATGACTCAGAAAAACGGCTAGGTTTGTTAGAAATCTCTAGGGCTCTTTGAGGGTTGGGGGTAGGCAGAGTCTGAGTGGAAGACTCTAGGCATCAAAGAAGGGAAGAGTTCTCTTTGATCCATGAGTTAAGGAGCCTTTCCCAAGGAAGAGATTGTGCCATCTCATATCCTAGACTACAAGCTCCGTGGAAGGACCCACGCAGGAATTCAAAGCTCTACGGATGCCCACTGAAGGAAGCAGGGAAATGTTCTCTGGATGGTTAAGGATCCTGGCCAGAGGGAGACTGAACAACTGCAAAAATCATTCTGGGGTTAATTGCTAAAAAGATACACATTTCCTCACCTGCCAATGAGACCACTCTGAATACAGAGCTCTGGATGGAGAAAAAAAGGAAGGGTGGGTATGCCTCATACTGCTAGTGGTAGCTAAACCACTACAACCCTTCAGGAAGGTAATTTGGGAATACGTAGCATAAGCCTTGTTAAACGCACATATCCTTGGGTATAACAATTTCACTTCCGAAGTTGCACTTAAGAAATTAACTTAGATATGTGAAGACTAAGCTACAAGGATATTCATTTTAGACCTTTTTATGGAGTAAAAAATATTGAGAACAATCGAGATGACAAGAGCTGATTGCTAAATAAATTATGATAGCTTCATATAATGGAATATTCCTTACCTCCCACCTCTAAGCCATCACCTCCCAAATATATTCTGACTCTGTCCATTACTTTCCATCACAAATGCCACCATCCAGGTACAAAGCACCACCCTTCCCCTGGACTACTAACCAGCCTCCGAGTTGGTCACACTGCTTCTACTTTTACCCCCTTTAACCAATTCTCTACATAGCAGCCAAAGTTGGCTAGCTTGCTGACTGGCTACCTAGGTACCCATTTTAACACAATAAGCACTCATAAACCTACCACCTAAAGTGAAAGCTAGGAACTTGACAATCCCCTGCATCTAACCAGGCATTTGGCTGCCCAGGCAACCCATCTCCTTACCTCCTCCCATGCTGGGCAGCCCTCATCCTGAATCCTCATTCCTTTGCTCTTTTTTATGTAGTGTTGTTGCATTTATAAGAATGCCTAAATATGTAGGTTTTTATTAAAGCTATTTATAATTTAATAAAAATAACATCACGTGGTATGCAATATTTTTTGCACTTACAGTATTCTGCTAAGATTCATGCTTATTGTCACATATCACTATAGTTCATTTATTTACATTGCTGTCTAATATTCCATTATGTCTATAGACCCAGTTTATCCAATCTCTCATCGATAGGCATGTAAGGCTTTCTAGGTTCTTATTACTGTAAACAATACAGTCTGGTCCATGTACTTTATTGTACATGTGCAAGAGTTCCTCTCGGAGATAGTCCTAGGAATGGAATGTTTTCATGACAGGGTATGTGAACGTCAAACATTAACTGTTCAACAATTTACACTTCCATCAGCAATTTCAAAGATCCCGTGGCTGCAATTCCTTTCTGACACCTGGTATTATAAAACTTTTCAATTTCTGCCAATCAAATGAGTGCTAAAAGTTTTCTAGTTGTCGTCTTAATTTGTACCACCCCATCACTAATGATGTTGAACATCTCTTCCATTTTTATTGATCTTAAATGTTTCCTTTTCTGTGAAATGCTTATGTCATTTGCCCATTTTAAAAAACTGGGTCATTTGGGCTTTTTTTTTTTTTTTCAAAGTAGGCTCCAAGCCCAGCATGGGCTTGAACTCATGATCCTGAGATCAAGACCTGAGCTGAGATCAAGATTCAGGCACTTAACAAACTGAGCCACCTAGGTGCCCCAATTTGGGGTTTTTCTTATTAATTTGTTGATATGGTTTCTGTGCCTCCCTGACACTAATACTTTGCTGGTTATGTGTGCAGCAGAGATCTTTCCCAGTCTATAAATTGCCTTTTCACTTCCTTTAAGGTGTCTTTTGATATATAAAAATGCTTAATATTACTATGGCCAAACTTGTCTACTCTTATTTTGTAGTCACTAGTTCCTGTGTCTTATTTAAGAATCGTTCCTTACTCAAATTCTAAAAGATAATCACCTACATTACCTACTAAAAGGTTTGAAGTTGTGGGGTTTTTATATTTCAATCCTTAAACCATCTGGAGTTGGTGTTTTGCATATGGTATAAGGCAGGCGTCCAATTTCACCATTTTGCATATGAATTTTTTTCAAGTTCCATTTATTATACAGTTTTTTATTTCCCTCCTGATTTGACATTCTACTTCTGTCATACGCCAAAGTTCCCTTTCTGTGTGAGTCTGGTTCTGAGCCCTATAATCTTATTTTATTGGTGGTTTTGTTTATTCTCATGCCAAGACCACACCGTCTTGATCAGCTTAGCTTCACGCTGAGTCCTGGTGGCTAGCAGAGCAAGTCTTTTCTCTTTACTTTGTCTTCAAAATTTCAGAATTCCTATCAGATAACAGGAAAAACCCTGTTGGGGTTTTCATTGGAATCTGTAGGTCAAACAGAGGAGAAAAGAAGAATTGCCATGTTTATGGTATTACGTTTTCCAGCCTAGGAGTGCAGTATCTCCTTCCATTTATTTAGTTCTCTTTTTAATACCTGTTCATGAAATTACACACATTTTTTCCCCCGTGGATGACTTGAACACTTTTTGTTAGATTTATTCTTAAGTATTAGATGTTCTCTGACAGTATTTTTAATGCGTCTTCTCTTGATGTTTTCTAGCTTGTTGTTGGCATATAGAATGCTAATTACTTTTACATATTAATTTTCTATCAAGTTAACTGGCCAAATTATATTTCTAATAATCTGCACATTGTTCGGAGTTTTCTATGCAAATAATGACACGTAATGCAAATACTGACTTTTATTACCTCTCTTCTAATTCTTATGCCTCTCATTTCTTTTTCTTGAATTTTTGCACTGGTGATAACGAGCATATTTGCTTCAATCCTGGTCTTAAAGTGAATACTTGCAACATTTCCCCATTTAGGAAAATGTTTACTCTAGTATTTTTATAGTCACTCTTATCTGGTGGAAAAAAGTTCCCTTTCATCCCGTTTTATCATGAGTGGCTGTTGAGTTTTTTAAAACTTTTTTTTATAGCTAAAATAACACAAATATAGAAAACAGCACAAAACAAATAAACAGCTTAATTATTATAAGACTAACACTTTTGTAACCACCACTCATGAAAGAAGACAAAATCAGCCATGTCAAAAGCCTGCCACGTGTCTCTCCTCAATTTACAGGCCCTTCCCTCTTCCTACCTAAGAGTAACTGTTCTCCTGACTTTTTGGTAATCACCTCCTTACTTTCTGAGGAGTAGTTTTATCACCAAAACATGAATCTCTACACACTATGGTTTAGCTTTGCCTAATTTTTTTTAAAGATTTATTTATTTATTTGAGAGCGAGAGTGAGAGAGAGAGAGAGAGCATGAGCAGGGGAGGGGGCAGAGGGGGAGGAAGAGAGAGAGAATCCACAAGCAGACTTCCCACTGAGCACGGAGCCCATAGTGGGGCTCGATCCCAGGACCCCAAGATCGTGACCTGAGCCAAAACCTGAGCCGCCAGACTCCCCTAGTTTTGACTAATTTTTTTCAGTCTTTTCAGTTTTTGTTTGAACAATTTTTAGAATCATAGCAAAATGGAGGGGAAGGTACAGAGGGTTCCCGTTTGCCCCCTACCCCCACACACGCACAGCCCTCCCTACTATCACCATCGTCTGCCAGAGCAGTACATTTGTTAAAGTGATAAACCGACACTGACATATCATTATCACTCATGGTCTGTAGTTTACATTATGGCTCGCTCTTGGTGCTATATATTCTATGAGTTTGGACAAATGTTTGATAATAGGTATCCATCATTATGGCATCGTACACAGTATTTTCACTGCCCTAAAAATCCTCTGTGCTCTGCATATTCACTCCTTTCCCCACCCAAGCCCTGGCAACCACTGATCTTTTTATTGCCTCCATGGTTTTGCCTCTTCCAGAATATCCTATATCCTTTCCCCCCTGCCCCGACAATCCACTGGGTGAAGACACCAGATGGCTTCTCGTGTGTTGTTTTCCTTGGCTGGGTGTCGATTTTTATCGAAAGTTTTCTTTGAATCTAATGAAATGACTATGTGGGGGCTTTTTCTCTTTTAATCTGTTAATGAGATAAATTACATTTATGGAGAGTAATATTCCTAAAACAGATCAGATCGTGCCGCTTTCCTGCAACAGCTTCTCATTGACCTTAGAAGTCTACAAGGCCCAAAAGGGGCCCCATAGAAAGTTCCATCTACGTCTATCTCTCTGACTTAATACACAAATTTCCCTCTTCCTCACTATTGTAGCCACTCTGGCTTGCATTCACACATGCCAGATTTACTCCCAAGCTTTGGTCCTTGTATTAGCTGTTCTCTATTTCTGGGATGTTCTTCCTCTGATCTCTACATAGGAAGCTCCCCTGTCACTCTCACGTGCTTTTAATAACCCTTATCAGTATCTGGAATTATTCTGTTCATTTGCTCATTTTACCGTTATCTCCCCCACCCCTCATCTCAACCCACAATGTAAGCTTTAAGCAAGTTTTGTTCATTGCTTTGTTCCTGATGTCTAAACTGGTGCCTGGCATATTAAAGGAATTTAGTGACAGGTAAAGATATCCAAGCCATATTAAGCTGATCAAAGGAGTATGTATCCACGGTAGGATTGCTGTTGTTGTTGTTGTTGTTGTTGTTAAAAAATACATCTGTATGTGTGTCTGAATCTGTAGAGTGAAATGGCTGGAAGGGCAGAAGCACAGGGCTAGTCGCCGTCATCTCTGGAGAGTGACACTCTTATTACTAGTACTGATGTTCTTTGCTTGTCTGTATTTTCTGTTTTTTAAAATTTCTTTGACAAGCACATATTGTGTTTATTATAAGACAAAATAATAGAAGTAACCTTGTTATGATGAAAGAACACACAAAAGTCTTTCTTTTAAAAAAATTCACAGTCTACTTCAAAGCACATAAAGACCGCCCGAATCCTCAAGAATCAACACCAGCCTCTGCAACTAGCAAGTAACACATAGTAAGTGCACCCGCCAGCCCCATCCTGGGCATCACGGGAACCCAAGGGCTACATCTGCATGTATTTAGTCACAATAGTCTGCCTTGTTCCAAAAAAAAAAAAAAAAGGGAACCGTTATGGCTCATAGGAAGGTCCCTCTCTTATCACCTGTTGAGGGAGGGAGGAGACATACACAAGTGATAGTGAACGCTTCATGTTTGGTGGCTGTGTCTCATGCAGGTTCATATGCCCCTAGAACCTACGACGGATTTGCCTGGAACACTGGCGCCCACTGAATGCTCGTTGAAAGAAACCGCTCAGCTTCTATGGTACCGCAACACGGTCCTTGATAAAATGCCAAGCAAAACGAAATGAAGAGTTGGTGTGTAATGGGTATAGAGTTTTAATTTTGCCAGATGAAAAAGTTCTAGAGATTGGTTGCACAACAGCGCGAGCAGACTTCACACTACTGAACTACACTTAGAAACGGTTATGATGGTAAATTTCGTTATTCGGTTTTTACCACAATTTTTAAAAAATAAACCAAAGAAAGCAGCACAGACCCTTGTGCTGAAAGTGTTTGGCCCAGGAGGGATCGCTGTGCACACCACGGGTCTGGGAAGACTTGGGGAAGGGGGACTTGAGCTGGCCTGGGAAAGAAGGGTAAAACCGGCTTCCACAAAATGAAGAAGGACAGTTCAGAGAGGAGGCATAGAGGAGCCAGCATATAAACGTACTGGGGGGCGGTGAATAAATAGTTTGGCTCTGACCAACTACAGAGAACGGTTTAAGGTCAGTACTTGGAATAAGGGTATGAAGGGGTTGGGTCGGAATGTGAAAGGCCTTTAGATGCCAGGCGGAGGAGTCTGGACTTGAGCCTAGAAGCAATGAGAAGAGAGGGAAGGTTTTAGTTTCGGGAAATGAGGTGATAAAAAGGGGATTTTTAAAACACTAATTAGCATTCAAATTAGAATATAGTACACATTAATCTCAAACCTGCTGACGGGGAAGGAAAAGGAAGCACCCAATCTCCTAACGTGACATTCAGATGACAGCTATTGCAGAGACAGGGTCTAGACCAAATAGGTCATCTGAAGGAGCTTTTCGGGGAACAGAGACCCTGGCCGCCACCATTACTGCGAAGAGATGGATTCTGTCACTCTTGTCTCGTAACCTTTTCCCAGAGAGGCTCGGAATCTCAAAAGCACCTTTTTCCTCCCGGCATTGTAATGAGCTAGACAGTGGGCAGCAGTGATTCCCTGACTAAAATACAAAGTACAAAGAAGGCTGGATTTAAAAAATATGGCTCCCCCTATGCCGACAGGGCACCTCAGCCTCAGGTGTCCAGAAAGTACGCAGGCCTCCATAACGAGAGGACGCACTTACAGCTTCCTCCCAGGCACGGCTCTCTGAACCAGAAAGAAGCCGGCTGCCCAGAGTCCCCCAGCCCCGGCCAGCTCACTTGTCTTTTCAGGAACTGAGGACCAGAGTGAGCCAAGGGCCTGTCCCCACAGAATAACCGACACGTGACCCCACTGGACCTGTCCCCCCACAATTGCTATAGGACGTTCCACCTCTGTTACCTAAAAAAAGGGAAAACATCAGAGGTTACTTTATTTACTAGTTAATGCATATGTAGCGACAACCAGAAAATGGAGAAGCAAAAAGAAGATGAATGAAACGGTCATGGTTTAGCACGTTATTATGTTAACAAATATAAATGGACGCGTACTGAACATATTACCTTAGAACCTCACTTTTTTCACTGAGCAATCCACTGTGAGCGTTTTTTGATGTAAATGAGTACAATTCTGCATAAACAATGCGTGATGGTTGCCTCGTTTTCCACAACATGGGCAATATGAGAGGCCACAGCCTGGTTACTGACAGTCCCCTTGTTTGGTATTTAGCTTGTTCCCAATCTGGTTGTTACAAACAATACTACGGTGAATCTCCAGGAACTCAATAACCTCATCTCTAGGATCCCAACGGGGGTGGTGGTGGTGGGTGTGTTAAAACTGTGCCCTCAAGTCCTACTCCGAAGGGATATATATACCTGTAACACTTACTGAAGGAAAGTGTGTGACTTCAGGGAGCTGACTGAAATCTCATTTCTGCCAGGAAGGCTTCTCTTGTCCCCTATCCATCCAAAGTGCCTCCTCTCCCTTCCAAGGACTCTGATCTCCTGCTCAGCAGTCGTGCCCTTTGTTTGGCATTCCCCACCTGCCCGGCCTGGTCTTCATCGTGTGTCCTTGTCTCTCCATCATACCAGAAGCTGCCTGAGGGCAAAGAACATGCTGAATACGTCTTTGCAGTCCCCAGATGATGGCACCTGTGATTAGCACTCAATAATCTTTGTGAAGTTATTTCATTTAAAAGTCTGATGGGAAATAGTGTGTGTGGGGGGGTGGCGGGATCTCTTTTAATTTTAATCAGAGGTTATGGGTCGAGCCTGGGAATGAGGAACAGGATAAAGAACCCACCCTTCCGTTGCCCATCCAAAGGCACCGCTGGAGCTCAGCACCCCGCCTCACCTCCTTGGCCCTAAACACTCAAAGCTCTGGCAACTCAAAGACCAGCAGGAGTAAGTGGAATCATCTTACAAAGACCATCTAACACACGCTTTGCCAGCACTGCTCTAAGGGTGTCTGTCGAAGCAGTGAGTCACCTCCGTCCCCAATCAGCACTTTCCATGCTCTTTAGTGAAGGAGGGAAGAGAACAGACGTTAACAAAGCAGACCGGCCCCAAAGATTAAGGGACAACAGCCCTGCCGAATCCTGGGCGCAGGACAGACGCAGCAGAGCCATTCTGCTATGTGGGGCATCATGTACCGAACAGCAGAAAGAGATGAATCAGCCCCCCAGAGCAAGGGCTCGGTGGTCCATGAAGATGCCCTCCCTTTGCCCGTGACAGACCCTGGAATGAAGTAAACTCACAGAAAAAGGTAGCAGGTGAATCCTATTTAGCAAGAAGGCAGACCTTCCAAGCAAGGGCTCCCCCTAAACGGGCCTATGGGGTGCCATGGGCCAGATCCAGCCTGGTGAGGGGCCAAAGTTAATCCTCCTTTTTTGGTGCTCAGTTACTCAGAGCATTGAACGTCCAGGGACACGAGGGAGGTTTTGTTAGGCGCCAGTGCTGCCCTAGACCTGGGCGACGAGCAGTGAGTTAGGTGAGAAATAAAGCACAGGGCCCGTCCCCACAGAGCTACAACCTGGCTAGAGGTCTGAAGTTAGAGAGAGAGCCAGGAATAAAATGTTGTGTTTCTGTGTTGGTGGGCAGGGGTTAGGGTGGAGGTGGGGAATGGAGAGTCAAGAACTGGAGAAAGAAGTCAGGAGGCCCAGGTTCTAGAACGCTCTGCCACCAAGGAAAAAATGACACAGCTTCGGGCAAATCACTTATCCTCTTTGGGCCGCTAGTTCCTATACTCAAAGAACGACACACTAATCTCAGTGCTGCCCACAAAAAAAGCTAACAGGTCAGAACATGGTTCTAAAAAAGCCTCAGAGGGCTGCAGAAATGTCTTCACTGTGGTTACTGCTTATATATTTAAGCCAAATCAGAAGCCAAGAAAGCCCTGGAAAGCCAGCCATGCCTCCACCTCAGGTACATTCAGATATCAGTAGGGTTTCCTGGCAGACCAGTCCCACAGCAGAGTCCCACAGTAACCGCTCCATAAGCAAATGGGAGCCCCACCCAGCCGAGGACAGCAGCTCTCGGTGACTTGTCTCCCCCTTCTACTCTCCTCATCCCTGTCTTCCTCCAAGTCTGGTCTCCACCAGTGATGCGGCAAAAAGTTCAGAACTCAGTCACTTGTGGGGAACGTCAGGAGGCCCCCCCTCAGGAGGGGGAAATTCTCAGGAGGCCCAACCCTTGCTCTTGACAAAGCTGAATAAGAGTTATGGCTCAGGATTTCAGAATTAGGGAGTTGCTAAAAAACCAACACCACCCACCATCCAGAGTCAAAGACATATACTGTCACTTGGAACATGGGGTAAGAACAGAGACACGCAGGAATGGGGACGATAGGAAGAAGAGATAAGACAGGGGAAAGTTGAGGGAACTTGCTCAAATCAGTGAAACCAAGAAGGGTTCTAGATTTCTAAGTTGTAGCGGAAGCCCTTCAAGCTCCACACCACAGCCCCTTGGCCCACCTCCGGAGTTCCGCCTCCTGCTCTGTGTGAGCTCAGACCTACCTCCTGCTGACAGGGTCCCACCTGAAGCACAGAGCCCCTTGGGGCCTTTGTTGACACGTAAGGACAATGCTCAGTCAGTGAGGAGTGGGAGCTAGTGGGTAAATGCTCCAGCTGGGCCTCCTGTCAGCAGACGATTCCACGAGGCACCTTGTGATGTCCAGAAAGTCCCGGAAGAACCGAGTCCCCTTCGCCCATAGTAGGATCCCTAAGTAGTACACCCTCGTGTTGGCCCTCCCTGCTGCCCTGCCTCGTCCCCCACTCATGCTGTTCCCCCCATTCCTGCTTCGTGGCGTTTCCTCTCCAATAAACTATCCATGGCCAAGTCCTCACCTCAGACTCTGCTTTCAGGTGAACCCACACCAAAAACACCAGCAGAGAATCTGGCGCTCACGAGCTGGTTAGAGAGTTCTGTGGTGACTTGGCATCTTTTATTCAAGGCATGACACATTACTCTGAAAAGCTTTCTCATAATTCTTGGCTCTCTGCTCACCACCAGGTCTGGTTACTCGATTGGATGTCAAATCGAGCTCGCCGCTGCGCTCCCAAGCAGGGCTCACAGACGGAGAGGAGGGATCCAAGTTTGCTGGGGCTCTGTGGCTCCTTGGAATCATTATTCGGGAGACAAGATTATGATACAACCTCCATTTCGTCTTCCCCACTGCACACCGTCCCATGCTGAGCTCTGCCAAACATCATCCCTTCCTGGAAGCACCAACAGTCTTTTACAAGGAGCATGATTTCATTTTGGAAAAAGGAGGAGAGTTGTAGGAGGGAAATCTCCCAGACGACATGGGAAATACATTCTGGGTGAGAACACTCTGGGGCTGAGAGTGTGTGTCCCATTCTGTACCCATTCAAGGAAGCCTGGGGAAAGACGACATGCACGTGTGCCACACACAAACACATGCACACCCAGCAAAATACACACACAGCCGTGCAGGAAGAAACGGTTATCAAAATCATTAGCCATAGTTCTCTCAGAGTAATGGGATTGTGGGTCGCTCTGACTCTTTTCTTTATACTCACGTATTTTTATCATGCACGTGTAACACCCTTAAGTTTTTATTTATAAAAGAATGACGCTTGTCCCTTGCACGCTCTATCTGCAAAGCCCTAAACATGACCTATAAATGTACACGGATTTGATAAGGGGATAATCTGGGACAGCAGCAGACTCCAGAGCTTGCGCCAGGAGGCTCTCAGACAAGAGATGTGGAAACACAAAATATTCTCATTTATCGAGCATTTCCTCTCTCCGTGGCTTGGTCTCTCAGAGGAAGTGAAGCACAGAAATACAAGTCAATTGCCTACACACCTCTGTGCCTGAACCCTGACGTTCGACTTCCCCACCCATCCTTCTTCCAGCTTCAGTTCCCCGGGAAGAGCCAGCGGTGACCAAGCTTGGTATTCTGCTCACCCCAGGGCCTTGGGCACCCTGCTGAAGGGTGAGGGGCCTGAAGGGCAGCAGTCAGGGAGCCAGGGAGCCCCTGAACCAAGCCAGTTGTTAAGTAGGCGTGAGAACCCATCAGCTGGAAACACCGAAGGCGGGCAGGCAGGCGGAATGATTCTGGGTGAAGGAACATTGTAAATGTTGTCACCCAAAATAGAGCTGAGCTGAACTTGGCTCCCAGGCACTGCAAGCCTCCTTCCTGCTCCCTGTGGGCTCCCTTCTTCCGAGGCCCCAGAGATGCTCCCCAGGCGCCCCAGAGATGCTCCCCAGGCGCCACATCTCCTCCTGCCTGCTGCCAGGATTAGCTCTGTCCGTGCTGATCCTGGAACCTGGAGGCAGTGGGGAAAATAGCAGCTCTGACCCGGGGCTCGTGGAGTCAGCCTGGGCACAGGCTCGCTTCCCCCTAGTTCATTGACCATAGGAATTCTGTAGCCACACAGGGAACTCGGGTCAGAGCAGACCTCCCAGGACGACTACACCCCATCCCCTTCTCTCTCCCATCGCCTCCACCCTCCCCACTCCTGCACTCCCAACCTCCAGCCCTACCCCTTCCGTGTTCCGGGAACCATCCAGTCACCCAAATCAGAAGCCTCAGCATTACCTTCATTAAACCCTCCCTTACCCCGCATGTCACTGTTCACCTAGACCTGCCTACTCTCCCTTCAAACTGGCTCTCCAGTCCATCCCCTTCTTTCCTTTTTACACCTTTTGTCATGCTTTGGGCTTGGTCATCTTTCCCGATTACTGCAGGAGCTTCCGAACAGCCCTCCCTACCTTCAGGCCTCTCTAATGTCATCGATGTGCTCCCACAGCACGGGGTACCGTGCCCATCCCCTCTTCCAGTGCTTTATCGGGGCGCTCCTCACACCTACAGAGAGAAGTTCAAACTCGAACACAACACTCAAGGTCCTTCACCACCTCTCGGTGACCTGCTTTGCGAGCCTCATCTCCGCCTTTTCCCCACCCCCACACCCCGTGTCCTGGCTGCATGAGACCTCTCGGATTCCCTGGATTTTCTAGAGCCAAGGTGTTACGGGAAGATGTTGCACGCAGCCCGCGCTGCCGGTCTTGCTGAGGAAACCCCCACCTCAGCCCTGCTGCTCTTCCGGCAGCCTCGATGTCATAGAGGGCACTCGGCTCATCCAGTTGGTACAGCTTGTTTTCCTTGGGTCATCACCACTAGGTGAGAAGAGCTTGAAAGAAGAAACTGTCTGACATATTTGTTTGCCCTTGTACCCACCACTGGGCCCTGCACAATATTTAATATACATTTATAGCTCACGAGGATACCACCAGTCATCTTTTCACACGTGGGTATCATATTTCCCCACCAAATTCTAAGCAACGTGAAGACAGAGAGCATGTCTTAAAAGTCTTTTTATCTGCTTAACTACATAGCGTAATGCCTTGGATGCCTCAGACAGCAACTGATACATACAGAGCCCAACTCTAAAAGCAGGTATTTATTCATTCCGCAAGCATTTATGGAGCACCTGCTGTTTGCCAGGCACTATTCTACACAGGAGAGGTGTGGCAGAGAGCAAAAAAGACGAAAATCCTTGTCCTCCCGGAGTCTGTGATTTTAGTGGAAGGCGACAGACAACATTGAGAGGGTAAAGCAGTAAAATATCCAGGAACGTTAGAAAATGGTAGGAGCTAAAGTGAGAACACAGAAAGAGGGACAGGAAGTGACACGGGAGTTGCAACTGCAGAGAGGATGGCCTGAGAAGTGCTCGTGTTGGGGGTGACATTCGGAGAGTGCAGAAGGCAGGGAGCAGCCCTGCAGATTTCTAGGGGAAGCACACAGCGCATAAAACCACAGAGCAGAGCTGATGCCAAACAGGCAAGTGCAGAGGCTGGAAGAAGCCTGGCAGGTTCAGAAAACAAGGAGGTCCGTGAGTCGTGAAGAGGGAGGAATGAGGGGAGAAGGCAGAGCAGGGGTCAGAGGTAACGGACCAGAACATGCACGTGGGCCTTTAGTCACCTTGCCCTGAGTGACAAAGAGAGCCAGATGAGGCTCTGAGCAGAAGAATCGCATGAGCTGGCTAGTTTTTCATTTTTGGGTCCATCTTGTGGCTGCGTGCACAATCGACGGAAGAGGGGGTAAGAGCGGAAGCAGAGAGACCAATCTGGAGGCTATTAAAACAACCAGGCAAGAAATAATGGCAGCTTGGATCAAGTGGATAATTAGGGAGGTGATGAGAAACAGGGAGTCTGTCAGTTGATGGGCACGATTGCCTGGATGGCTCTTGTCAGCTTCCCCAATTCAAAAAATGTAAGGACCAGTCGTTCGGGTCAAACATCTTGGCGCCGAAGTGCACTGCTCCTCTCTCCTCTCACTCCTCACCCAGTCCTTTCACAAAGCCTGTATGTTCTCCCCGAAATATATCCAGATTCTGGCCACTTCTCCGCATCTCCCCAATTACCCCCTCAGTCTAAGCCACCAGGATCTCTTGCTTCGTTGTTGCAATAGCCTTCATATAAAGTCGGTAATTTCCTACTTTCACTAATTCTACTATGATTATGTCACATGTTCACGTTAGGGGGAGTCGGTGAGGGGTGTATAGGAACCCTCTGTACTAGTTTTGCAAATATTATGTGAGTACCATTAGGGAACAAAAAATAAGGGTATAAAAATGACTACGTCATGATTTGGAAGGAGCTACTGCTCTTGAATGAAGACTTAATCAAGGAATAATATATGCCTACAAGACTATGACTTTAGCTCTGCTTTACCGTAGATAGTATTCTACGGTTCATAAATGCAGAAATAGAAACGCACCATCAGGCAAACACCACAAACAACTGTTGCCAAAAGAATCCACCAATGGATGCCAAAATTAGCAGTCAAAAGTTGGAGGAGCAAAAGAATATGCATCATTTTAAAGTATATCTCCAAGATACTTATTGACTCTAAGGGGAAAGATAGTAGCGTTCCAGCGGAGAGATTCGGCACACACCACCTAACCAAGCAATCCAGGTTACCGGCACCTGTAAGACGCACTCGAGGACAGGACCTCATTTCTGTGATAACTTCTTGTCAAAAAGGTGTAACTTCACTTCAGTGATGAGAAAAAAGACAATCCAAACTGAGGTTCATTCTTCAAAATAACTGATCATAAGATCATAAAAAACCAGGAGGGACTGGAAAACTTTAAAAAAAAAATGAGAGGAGACAGAGGGATAAGAACTAAATGCAACGCAGTGGGATCCTGGGGAGGTTCATGGAGCAGGAAAAGGACATGAATGGAAAACTGAGGAAATTTAAATAAGGCGTCTCGTGCGGCGTACAGTATCGTACCGATGTTAACTTCCTAGTTTGGATAATTTTACTACGGTTACGTAAGATGGTAATAATAGGGGAAGTTGGGTGAGGGGTGTACAGGAACTCTCTGTACTATTTTTGCAACTTTTCCATGAGTCTAAAATTAGTTCAAAATACAAAATTTTAAAAGAAAGGTTATGTCTCTACATTTACCATGGATTAAACACCACCCCACAAATTCAGGCACCTTTCCCTTGGTTTTACTGCAGGACAAGGTGAATCTGATACTGTCTCAGGAAATGTGGCATTGGGTGGGTCTCCCTTGAGCTCTCTACCGCAGAAGTAAGAATTTGAAAGGAAAGATCCCCAAGCTTTAAATATCCCTCTTCCCAGTAAGAGAGCTCCTCCTGTGAATATCAAAGGACCTGATGATGGAGGTGAAATCACCGTTAATGAGTACCAGTTAACAGTTCACCAGAGACCTTCACCTTCTCTTCCACTAGCCAGAGAAAGGTGGACTAGAAGCTGGCGCTCGCCCAGACAAGGTCACCCCAGCCGTGTGGCAGAGCCAACACTGACCTTCCTCTGAGTTATCCGCCCCTATAACAAAGGAGCAAGCACTTGGTCTCAAAACCTGTCTCTTTCTCTGCCTGCATCACCGCCTGCCTCTGTTTACCTTACAGTCCCCCAGGGACTACATTCTTAGACAGAGACAGCCATGGCAGGAGTGCTTTGGGTCGCTGAGACCAGAAGGGCCATCAAGGTCCTGCCTGCAACTGCATGGACCCAGTATCTCAGGCGTCACGTGCCCACCCCATCGCCCAGTCTATCCCCAGCACCTAAGCATGTCAAGCGCATGTCAAGATGAGAAATTACACTTTCTGCACGTTCTTTTACTAAGAGCCCCCAGAATGCCTCTAGGAGGCTGGGGGGAGGAATGGGAGAGGGTGGGTGCAGGTGAGGGGCAGGGAGGGAACGCTGACACTAGTCAAATTCCTTCTAGCCAGCTCCACCTCAGATGTGACCCTCTAAACCTTCCACATAGGCCGCTGGATTCCTACTCTAGAAAACCACATGCTAAAGATGTCTAGGTCAGAGGCTCTGAAAATCAGTGGCCCCTTCAGAAGACTGGTTAGGACAGGGCCATTGGTGCACAACACCCCATTCCTGGGACCAGGCCAAAAAGACAGGATTCTCAAAAGGCTGTGGGCCCTCTAGTCTTGGTCTTTGTTCCGTCGATAATTCTAAAATCCGCCATCCGTCACCCATCGTGGTCAGCACATGTTCTGCCCAGCCGTACCCTGAGCGCAGACCACCACTGTGCTTTTAGGGCTCTTGTGCAATGTCACACACGAAATGGGGATTGAACAGCTTCAGCAGGAGCCTGAGGTGTTGGAGAAAGCTTTTTTAAAGTACAGATTGTCCCAATTTGGCTCTCTCATACACTGCTGGTAGGAAATGGCACAACCATTCTGGAAGGCAACCGGGTAATATACACCCAAAGCCTTAAAAACGTTCCCACCCTTTGACCCAGCAATTCCACTTCTAGGAATGATCCTAAGGAAATCAGAGTTGGGCACAAAGATTCATGCACAAGGTTGCTGTCCCAGAATTAGCTCTTGTCATAAGAAATTGACACGATCAATATCAGAAACCAAAATCTGATTGAATAAAGTACATGACAGTCATAAGATGGCCTTCTAGGTGTCTGTAAAAATCACATTTCCCAGGAACGGTTTGCCATATATTCTGATGTGATCCTGATTTGGTCTCTGTGTGGCGGGGGAGGGGAGAGGTATGCAAATTAAAAATGTAGGAAGAAAATACACCTTAATAGTAGTTATCTCTAGGTAGTTGAGATGCTGACAAATCTTTTTAGGTTGTCTTCTTTATACTTTAATGCCGCTCCTAAATTGTTTTCAACAAATATCTATTACTATCCTAATAAGGAAAACGGATGGCCCCATTTTATAGGTGAATAAACAGAGTTACAGAGCCTCACAGCCCTAGGATCTTCGGTGAGTCAGAAGTGAAACCAAAAACAGAGACCAGCATTCTCAAAGGCCTAGCTTGTGTCACAAGGTACCAGCGTGTGTGCAGTAGGACAGCGGTTCTTAACTGGGGCGATTCTGCCCCCCGGGGACAGCTGGCATGTCTAGAGACATTTTTGGTTGTCCTAACTGCAGGAGGGGGGGCGCTACTGCTGCGAAACATCGTACGAAGCACAACACAGCACCCCCTCCACGAAGAATGATTTGGCTCAAAACGCCAATGCCACGGTTAAAAACCCCGCTCAAGGGAGAAGGGAACCACAAATGTATTCCCTCTCCACCGCACTTTGAAAAAGCTCAGGTGGCTCAGAAACACATCAGGAACCTCCAACCTGCTTCACACCCCGTGCGAGCGGTAGGGCCTCCTGCTTCAAACGGGATCTGCCTCGGCAGTGAACGCGCCCCGGAGTGCAGAGCACCAAGGACGTTATCACGAACACGAAGCAACCTTCCACTTCCAGCTGGAGAAAAATAAATTGTATTTTACTCCAGAGTCATAACGAACACCAATGGGACACAGCTCAGGATCAAGAGCTCAAACAGAGGAGATGAGCCAAGGGAAGGCGGGGGCGGAAGTGGCATACGGAGCGCACAAGGCTGCCCAACTGAGCAGTGGAGGCCTGTCTGCGTGTCCTTCCTCTGCTTCTTCACTTCGGGCACCGTACGAGTCCCAGCTGACCATGCCAGACTTCGCTTCCAAGGATCTTTAGAGATACCAAACCCTGAGAAAGATTCTTCCCTCTCTTGAAAACCGTCCTCCATCAAAGGGGCCACCTGGACTTGGACTTAGTGATGGGTTTCCAGGGGAGATGAATGTGATGCCAGCATTTCCTTCCCTGTGACCTTGAGCCCAACCCAGCAACTCACAGGACTCAAGAGCCAGGAGGAACCTCAACCAAACTCTGCCCTTTACAGATCAGGAAGCCAAGTCCCAGAAAGGCCCAAGGCACACAGCTCTGAGAGAGCCAATAACCGAACCCAGATCCTCCATCCGTCTAGTCCTTCCCTTTTTCTAGTTATCAGGAAGTCCGGGGCTGGGGGACCACAGGCTTGTCAGAGGACGCTGTTACTCTCTAGTGACACTTCACATGAGAACAGGTGTGGAGGGACCCACGCAGGAATGTGGACACAATGGACAGACGGTCATCTGCGTCTCCCACTTGGCCACAGCCGCTGAGGATAAGCTCAGGGTCTAGGCAGATGTGTGAGGAAGGCAGCGCTGTGTCCCACAACAAGTATGAGATTCAGCGTCGCTACTACCATATTCTTCCAGGCGCCCGGTCGCCCTGATTTCAGCCAAAACAAAAGGGCTCTGGTCCCCCTGGGGTTGCGACAGGCCCCTTTCACTGGATAGTGGGTCACTCAACTGTTCGTTGCACCTATTCAATAAATACTTACTGAGCACCTAGTCTGTGCCAGAAACTGAGCTGGGCACACGCTGTTCGGGTCTGATCTAGTCTCTGCAAGGTCCAGCCCTGTTATAGGTCGGCCTTATTCAAGGATTGCTTTGAGATCCCTTACTCCTTGGCACTCCACGGTTCCCTCCGGTAAGCTCATCTTTACCCGAGCTGGCCCCGGAGAATCTAACTTTGGCTTGTGACCAAGGGAGCACAACCGAATGAAATTTATATATACTGCAATCAATTCCAGAGAGGTCAGCACTCAGTGCCAAATTAAACCCTACGAAGAAAAAGAATAGCCTATTTACCCCAGCAGCAGAGGGAAAATAATCTTCTGACAAATGATAGGATCAGAGACAAGACTGATGGGCTCAAAAATAAATAAATAAATAAATAAATAAATAAAAGCATGAAGACAGGAGGAGTATGGTAATATGGTTAGAATACGGGCTCTGCAGTCAGACAGGCCAGCCTGTACTTCTAACTCGTTGTGTGGCTTTCAGCAGGTCACTTAGCATCTCTGAGTCTCACTTCCCCATGTAGGGGAAATGGAGGATCTAGATATAGGATAACAGCCACAGTAGCGACTTCCTAGGACTGTTGTGAGGACTGAATGAGGTAATGTGTGCCAAACAATTACACAGCACTGGTAAAGCCTCAGTAGCAATTCTCTCTGGCATTTAGGAGGCACTTAGAGCTCACCCTCCAATCTGATCCTACTCGCTCCCCCAGAAGATCTTCCAAAAGGGCGTGCAAATGTCCTGAGGCTGCAGAGTTCGCAGCAGTGCGCAGGAACACCACTGTGTTGCTCCACCCTCTCAGGCACAAGGAACCCTGCTGGGGCCAAACGCTGACCTGGAGCCCAGGGCTCTCTTGGGCTCACACTCCCTGACCCAGGAGTCCTGGGAGGCTGTTCTGGAAGGTGGCAAGGTGGGGATGAAAGCCCTTACTTACCACACCATCGTAAGTGGAAGCCCAGCAGCCCTCCGACACTGTGCGGGTTCACCTGCCTCGGAGACCCCTGGAGAAACCGGCAGCATCTCAGGGTGCTGCTGCTGCCGCGCGGGGCTCGGGGAGGCTCTCGTCCACCCTGCCTCACAGTGACGCCGCCCTAAATCCGAGCCTGATCGCTTCTTCCTGAACAAGGCTGAAGCCTCTTCAGGTGTAGGGCCTTGTACTGTATATTCCCCCTAACACTCTGACATCCTACACACGGAAGAAGCTTTAAAAAAAAAAAAAAAGGCTTAAACTAAATATTTCCTTACCGTCTGCAAACAGAGCTAGGAAAGGGTACCTCGGTTCACGGGTGCCAGCTGGGATGCCAGGCGTGACTCCCTGTCCCATCCACAAGAACACTGCCTTACTCCAGCCAAGACCCTCCGTGATCCAGGTGGAGAGCTTCAAAAGCATCTGACACATCCTTGCTCTCCCGGGAGAGTCTCCAAGACTTGTTCATTATCGTCTAAAAATCCTTTGAGTCCGGCTCCCCTTCTCAAGACCCCCGGCCATGGCCCTGATTCAAGCCCTCCTCACCCACTGGAGGGCGCTCTCTGCCACCTGGCCCTCCCAGTCCCAATGGTCCCCCACACAGCTGGAGACCAAAAACTAATTAGGTCACTCTCCTACGGAAAAGCCTTCAAGGGATTTTCTCCCTGTACGAAGAGTAATGACCCAACTCCACAGCACGGCACACAAGACCCTTTCCGATGGGTGTTCACAGAGGCATCTTCCAGCACTTTGCACACTTCGTGCATCGCGCACGTCCATGTCACCGCCCGTGTTACTTCCTCTTCCTTAAAATTCTTCTGTGCCATCTTTTCCTATTGTTGCTCATCTCTTTGGCAACTCCTCAGCCCTCCTTCAGGCCTGTGACGGCGGCCCCTGAGATGGCCCCTAAAGCTCCTGTCTCCTAGTATCACTATCTGTATGCAGTGTTGCCCCTTCAGTGTGGGCTGCACCCAGTGACTCACTTCTACTAACCAGAACGTAGCAAAAGGGACGATATGCGAACTTCTGTAGTTGGGTTATAAAAAGACTGCACCTTGAAACTTGCCCACTCTCTTACGCCCTCTCCCTTGCTTGCTCTGAAAGAAGTCAGGTGCCATGTTGTGAACTACTCTGTGATGACACTCATGTGGCAAGGAACTGATGTCTGTGGCCAACAGCCAGTGAGGCCCTGAAGCCTGCTGATGGCCACGTAAGTGAGCCTGAAAGCCTCTCGTGTCTTGAGATCACTGTAGCCCTGGCTGCCACCTTAACTGTAGTCTTGTAATAAAATCCCTACGTCTGAGGACTCAGCCAAGTTACATCTGGATTCCTGACCCACAGAAACCGCAAGAAAACAGATGTTTGTTGGGGGCACCTGGGTGGCTAAGTCAGTTGTCTGCCTTTGGCTCTGGTCACGATCCCGGAGTCTTGGGATTGAGCCCTGCATCAGGGTCCCTGCTCAGTGGGGAGCCTGCTTCTCCCTCTCCTTCTGCTTCTTCCCCGCTTGTGTGTGTGCTCTCTCTCTCTTTCTCTCTAATAAATAAAATCTTTTTAAAAAAGAGAAAAAAGAATAAGAAAAAAGATGTTTGTTGTTTTAAGCCGCTAAGTTTCAGGGTAATTTGTTACACAGCCATAGCTCATATGAGCTCAATGTCCCTCATCTGTTAAGCATTCCTCAACACCGACTTCTATCCCCTAGTCCATCTACACTTCTTCCACAGCTCGTGGGACAGAGCCAAACTCCTTACTACAGCCCCCAAGGCCCGACATGATGATTCCCTTCACCTTACCTTCTTAACCTCATCGAGCACCCCTGCACCCGCACCTGCAGTAACAGATCTTCTTTCACTTACTCCAGCGTGCCCCGGCCTCACGTTTATCCCTTTGTACATGCTCTTCCCCCTTTCTGGAGTACTTCCTCCTCTCCCTTTCCCTCGTTAACTTCCATTTGTTCTTCAAAGTCCCCACACAAATCTCTTTCCTCCAGGAAGACTTTCCAGCCCCCAAGGCTGGGCTTCGGTGTCCTCCATTTGCGCGGCCCTTCCCTGCACGCTTCCAGTCACAGCACGTATCACATTACGCTTCTGACTTGCTTATCTCCTGGGCTCTGACTGCAAGCTCTTTGAGGGCAGGACACATGTCTATTATTCATATGTGTATGTATACGAGTCTTATCTTAACTTTTAGAAATGCCGTTACCCTGATCAAGTGGTCCTGCCAATGTCTCAGCTTCTCGGTTCCTTGAATTCTTCTTCTCCAGTGATCTTGTGCGCCTCTGTTCACGAGCAACTGTAGTCCTTGTTGTCACCAGAAACTGCAACCCCGCCATGATCTTGAATGTACATATCCCACTCTCCAACCACTTTCCAGCTCAGTCCCTCTAGGACTGGGATCCCAAAAATTCTTTTATCCTAACAGAATCTCCAATCTATTGATGCTATCATCTTTTCACTGGTCCTCAGAGTGAATATGGTGCCCCTTCTGCTCTTCTCTCCCAGCTTACATTCATGATCAGTCTTTATAATAATTCCCTTTCTTCACTTTTAAACCACAATCCTAGTTAAATCCAACCCAGTATTTGCATCCATGCAATTGAATGCAGCTGGAGAAGAGCCCACAACCACAAGGGCTGGCCTCACTGTGAATACATGACCCTGATCCAAAGACGGGCCCTTACAGTGGGCCCTACATTATACTGTAATTCCCTAGTGTGCCCTATTCACTCACCTAGATGACTCATTGCACGCCTTCTTTCTCCTCAAACCTCTACCGCTTCTGCCCGAAACTCTCAGCCAATGACTCTGTTTCCTCCTTCACTGAGAAAATGGGAACAACCAGAGGATTTCCATAGACTCTCACCACAGCATTGATGCACCTATCAGCATCCACACACGATTCTGCCTTCCTTCCTGTTACGAAGATGAACTATCCGTGGTCCCAGAGCCAAGCCCTCCGCTTGTACCCCAGATCTCACCACTCCCCTGCTCTAGGACATCATTCCAACATCTCCCCTCACCCTCCTACGTCATTAACTTCCCCCTCTCAACTGGATTGTTCCCACCAGCACAGAAACACGATGTTAGTTCTCTCATCTCCAAAAAAAATTAATAACAGAGTTTCAGTTTGGGAAGATGAAGTTCTGGAAATGGATAGTGGTGATAGTTGCCCCAAAACATGAATGTACTTGGTGCCACTGAACTATATGGTTATTAATGGTTAAAACAGTACATTTTACGCATATTTTACCATCACAAAATAATAATAAAACCCTCCTGATTCCACTTCCTCTATCAGCTTCCAACCTCATCTCGTCCCCTCCTTTGCTACCACAATACACACAGCCACCACCATCTCTTTCTCAGATGTTTGCTGCGGCCTCCTAACCAGTTTCTCTGTTCCCACCCTTGCTCACAAAGTCTGTTCTCAATATGGGAGACTCCGTGATCCCTTTCAAATATGCGTCAGATCAAATAGTCCCTCTACTCGAAACCCTCCAGTGGATCTTGTTTTCACTAAAAGAAAACCCCGAATCTTCACAATGGCCTACAAGGCCCTCCATGATCTGGCTCCAGTTGCCTCTCTAACCTCGGCTCATTCCACTCCAGACATATGGACCTTTTTGCTGTTCCCTGGACATGACAGGCATGTTTCCACCTTAAGTGGAAGTCCCTCGGCCTGAAATTCCTTTCACCAAGTTGTCCATATGTCTAACTCCCTAGCCGCCTTCAAGTCTCTGCTCTAATGTCACTTCTGTAAGTTAGGTCTGTCGTAACCACCCTACTTAAACCTGCAACCCACGCCATGCACTCCCTTTACCCCTTCCCATTCATTTTTTTTTCTTTTTATGGTATTTACCCCTTCTAAACACTATTTAATTTACTTATTTATTATGTATAGTCGATATGATTGGTCTTTCCCCATTAGAGAGTAAATTCCATGAGGACAGAGATTTTTGTTCAGTATTTCAAACACCTGGAAGGAGTCCTGATACACAGGAAGAACTCAAATATTTCTGAATGAGTGAATAAGCCCAGCATAACACTAGCACGCGATAAATGCCTACCAAATATTTTACGAATGAGTGAATGAATAAATGAATGGTCCATCACTAAGCTACGAGCTTCCCATGGGCAGAGATGTGACTTACTCATCTCCGCGTCCTCCATACCCAGGACAGTCATGGAGATTTAATGGTTAAATAACAGGAAAAAAACCAAACCTGAAAATGAGTGAGGGGAGACTGGAAATGTGAGGTGCCAGCATTCTGCGATTTATAGTCTAAGTATCCTGTTTCCTGCACAGCCACTCCCAGCCTGGAGCTTTCCATCTGTAGATCTCGCAGGATGGACGTCTCAGTGACTAGCAGGACAGGGTCAGGTAAACACCATGGAGGAAGGGACACTGCAGGGCAGAAGAGCTTCCCCGCACACTTCCATGAAGGCTTCAGCCTTGGCCCACACACAGCTGGAGGTCCCAGGCAGGCACACAGGGAGCCCACAAGTCACAGACACCATCCAGGCTCCCAGAAGCTTTAGCTCCAATGTCAGGCTTCCAGGCCCCAAATTCGGATAACCTAGAAACTGGAAAATCAAGTTACTTCAACAAACACATCCCTTGTGTTTCTGCTTTCAGGGCTCCACATCTCAACAGGCGAGGCTGTTGTTGGCTCAGATGCCTTTGTAGTCCATCACTCATTGCTGCCCCTGGGGTAGGGGAGTGCCGGGGCCCCCACAGCCACAGCTGTGGGACAGGCTGCTTCCCACCGGCCACACCTCCTCACAGCAGCGAGGAAGCGACTGGCCTTCCTGACTCCAGAGCCCTGCTCGCCACTTGGGAATGTATAGGCTGTCACCTGTCTGAGAGGTGGGAAGGGGGTGGTGCAGAAGAGGGTGAGGGCCAACCTGGAAGTCGGGCAGGAGTCGTCCCAATCCTTACTACCTCGTTCTCTGACCTTGAGCAAGTGACTTCAGTCTCTGGGCCTTCATGTCTGCACATTTAAAAACAAAATTCTGAACCAGCTAAGCTAACTATGTGACTCTTATCAAAGTGAACTACTAGTAACTTGTCTAACTTGATGGTTCCAGAGGACAACACTGTCTGAGTACACCCTCCCTTTCAAAATCATCTTAATCCCCTCCTCCCCAGCTCACTGCCATTCATTCCTAAGAAGAACCAATCCTGGGGCCACCTCTGTGCCCCGCACTGTGCTAGGACTGTCTGAGTGTGACACACGCAGTCTCTGCTCTCAGATGCTGAGGGTGGAGCAGGGAGATAGATCTCTCAGGTCAAGTGACGTCTTGGTTATAACCATGAGTAAGTACTAGAAGGATAAGGAAATGATAGTCTCATCTGCGAGCAAATGTGACCTACCTGTCGCCTCGTCTGGGGTTTCAGAAAGCCTTCCTGAAGGAAGTAACATCTCAGCAGAGTGCAGAAGGATGGAAGGAAGGGCTTTTCGAGACAGGAAAGAACACATACAAATGCCCTGAGGCAGGAGTCATGTCTCACCAAGGCCAGCGTGACCTAAGTGCAGAGTGAAGAGAAGGGGGCGGAGATGACATTGGTGATGTCGACACAGGAGAGACCACACAGGGCCTGTAGGTCATGAGAGGGATGTGGTTGTCATATATGTGAAGGTGAAAGAAAGGGACTGGAGGATAGGAGGGGGGCAGAATGAAATCTGACTGGACGTGTGTTTTTAAAAGCCCACTATGTGAAGAATGACTCTAAGGGGCACGAATCGCTAATAAAAAGGCCTGTAATGAAGCGACGCTGGTGAAACAGGTGAAAGACAATCTGCGTTTGACCTGGGCGATGTCAGTGAAGAGACAGATTCAAGAAAGATTTAGGAGGGAAAAGTAATAAGAAGGGGGGTAAGAAAGAAGAAAGTCCAAGTGGTTAACCAAGGGGAGGGACACTTAGAGGTTTGGGAAGGAGGTGGTACTATGAGGGGGGCGGTCTGGGACAAGCGGGCTGTGAGATCGCTGAGATGTCAAACAGAGAAGATGAGTGTGACCTGGAACTCAAAGGGCTCCAGCTAAACACGCGAATTTGAGTGTCCTCGCAGACACATCACCGAAGGCAGGAAAGCTGCATACAGAGAGGTAGTAGGAGAAACAAAGAGAACCTAGGATGGAGACTGGAAGAACTCCCACACTCAAAAACGGGGCAGAAAGGAAAGAGCTGAAAACCGGAGAATGCGAAGGGATGGCCAGAGCCGCAGGAGGAAAACTAAGGGTGATAGAAGGGCAGCAGAAGCCAGGGGCAGTTCGTGGGCTTGGAGTGTGGAGAGAGGAGGTGAGATGGGGAAGGACTGTAGATGTGAGGTTCAGGGACTCGCAGTTCACTTAGAGCAGTTCTGCTGGAGTGCGGACCGGGGAGGATGCCAAACGGGGACAGGAGAGCTCGTGCAACAGAGACGAGGTGTAGGAACTGTTCTTCCAAGGAGTCTGGCTGAAGAGAGAGCAGAAAGCCAGGCAGCAGCTGCAGGTGGGAGAGACGTCAGTATGCTGACAAGTGGATAGAGAGGATTCAGCAGAGATGAGGTGAACGAAGGGACAGTGGAGAGAAAGGAAAGTGGACAGCGTGCGGATCCCGAGAAGGTGGGAGGGATGGGCTCCGGGGCCGTGCAGGCCTCGGACAACCAGGGCAGCTCCTCTATGCATCAGGAGGGAGAAGGTGAGGATGAGTAAGTACGCAAGTCAGTTTGGTTCATCCCTCCAAACACGCAGCCATTAAGTCAGCCGTGCTAACGCTTTCCAGAGAAAACCCCCAAAACTAGAGACCCATGCATGGCTAGTGAGCAATGGAGACCCCAGGACGCAAACAACCTCTGTGGGCCCCATTTTGACACCTGGTCTGAAACACACGCCCTCCTCTGCCCTGGGCTTGAATCAGAACGAGGCCAAACGGGAGCCGCTTAGAGCCGAGCGTTCTGCAGGAGATGCCAAGGGATCTCTGGGAGATAATAGCCCACGTGTAACCAGGTCCAATTGGGGAAATGACTGAATACAGCAATGGGGTAGAAGAGAAGTCATAAAGCACCAGCATACAGACAGAGGGCTCAGATGGGCGTGTTTGGAGGGAAAACCAGCCCACTTCTTCCCCCGGTAACTTTGGAAGGGAGCAGAGGCTGCCCTGCAGCCTGACAGCCTGAGCTCTTGTTTCACACGCCACAGTCCAGAGTGTGATGCCTCCCCCGCCACTGCCCAGGCCCCTGACCTCCCAGCTCCCTCCAGCCTGGACTCTGGGGCAGTTTCTCCAGTTTGCTGTCTTGTAACTATGGCTAAGACTCTGGGACCAGAATTCAGTAAGCATCTCTTAGTTCAAAGTGCGCAAACAGCACAAGGACGCAAAGATTTAAAAGGACAAGTGCTTGCCAAGGTCACAGGAAGCAGAAGACCAAAACACAGAAGCTGCCCAATCCCAGGTCACCACTTGACACTGCCCCCCCCAACAGATCCAAACCACCCCCTCCCCTTCTAGGCCCTCCCCCCTGCAGTTTGCTCTCTTTTCAATCCTTTGAGGCACTATTTCCCTGGCCCACCGAGAGGGTCCTCACTGACAGCACTAGTGCTTCTAACAAAAGCTCATCCCCGAGGGAAAATCAACAGAAAAGCTTAATTTCTAATGAAGAACTGTACAAGGAACCTATTCAGAATGCTGCCTCCTGGGTCCCTGTCGCCCACGGTCCCCAAAGCACTGGGAAGACAGAGAGAAGAAAAGGCAGGGGAACCTCGGGGAAATGATAGCTGACACTTAGCAGCTGCCTATAATAAGCAAATGACATAATAGAAATAAACACGGCTTGGGGGGAGAGGTGCTGCAAACGCTGGCCTCGCAGGCCCGGGGGCTCCAGGGAGGCACGCTGGGCTAGAAACCCCGTTATTTCTAGGGCACCACGCAACATCTGACCTGAATCGGGAGGCTCTGGAAGCAGAGGCCGGAGGGCCCATCAGAGGCTGAGCGACCCAGGACAGCTCCAACCAGGGGCATGGTCACCAGCCCATTCCCAGGATCGGGCTGGGGAAAAAAACAAACCCAGAATTCTTCAAAGAACCCTGTCCAGTCATCTCTTGGATCCCCACATTAGCCAGCGGGTAATATCTAGGTAATCAGTAAGTGCAAGTAATCCCCTTATCGCCCTCTTTGTTTCCAGCCTGTCTCTGCCTGGAGAGCGTGGCTTCAGATGAGCTCCACAGCTCCTCACTAGTGTGGCCGGCCTGGAACTCGCCCGATTGTTCTGAGCCTCAGGTTCCTGGATGTGCCATGTGGAAGAGAAGGCCAACCTTGCTAGGTGGTCGGGAGAATCGAATGAAGTAATGTTTGTGCGAGTACACGCCCAGCAAAGGTCAGCGCCCCTTTCTTAGCCATCTTTGCCTGAGCCCCTACACGTTCCCGCAGCCTGCAGCAGCCGGCCCCCGCGCCTGAGCCACCACCTTGCCATGCGACAGGAAGGTGAAAAGTCCATACCTAAACCCTCAATAAAAGACTGAAATCACCAGAGTCGGGACTAAGAAAGAAGTGCTGAATTTGCCATTGAATCCGAAGATCTTGCAGAAGGTCAGACAACAGGAACAGAATTCGTACTGAAGAGAAGCTCCCCGGAGGGTGTGGTGGTTGTCCTGGCGCGGGAAGGGTTTAGGGTAGGGGTCTGCAGGACAGAGATAGAGACGCAGCTCCTCACCTGCTAACACACCAGAACCCAACACAGTCCAACCCAGGGTCATAGAAACCGTCCCATTAACCACAACACATTTCGCCTTGCACTTTTCGAGCAAGCGGGAAATGATGGTAAAACTGTCATTAGAGATTTTTTTTTTCCTCAATCAAGAAGCAGGAGGCAGGCCAAGATCAGGAGAGATGCGTTTCCCCCGAACTTGTGCCTGCAGAGCTCTGGGCCCTGAGAAAGGGCTGCCCGTGACAGCCGGCAAGATCGTCAAGGGCAGGGGGAGCGTTACAAGGGCTGGGGCAGCACCACGCCCCCGAGCATTTCAGCGAGATCTTCTCCGGCAAAGGTTGAGATAAAATAGCTTTTCATGTAGGAAAAAAAGAAAAGAGTTTGTGTATGTGGCTCGTCTGCTTCCAAGAAAAGAGTCAGCTGATTTCATCACATCCACTATGCCATCCACTGTTGGCCACAGCCTAGGCTCAGAGATGGTTCGTGTTCACACCGCCAATGGCATTGGCTACATCTGCCGGAGGAACCCCCCTCGCCATGCCTCCGACCCCCGCTCCGGGGCCCTGTCCTGACAGTCCTTGGCAGAGGGACTATGAAGAGCTTACACAAAAGGCACTCTCAGGACATTCATCTTGAGGACTGAGCGAATGGCTGGTAGTTGTAATATTAACAGCACATTCTGATACAGCACTTTGCAATCTCGAAGTGCTTTCACAGACATGATTTATATCCTTGTTAGGAAAGAAAAGCAAATACCATTAACCCTATTTCCCAGTTAAGGAGACAGGCTCATAAAGGTCAGTCGTCCCAAGGTCACAGAGCTAGTAAGTGGCAAACTGGGGGGCGGGGGGGGGGTTACAGTGACATCTCGCTCCTAGGACTGTGCTCTCTGTTTCCTGAAATGAAGTGTGAGGTCAGGAGCATGCCAGCATGTCCACTGAGGAAGTCCACAAATAGTGTCTGACCACTGTATTTTTAAGTTCCGTCCTTACTCAACGCTGAACGATCCTTAAAGGCCTAAAGGGCAATGGAATTCTGGAAGTCACTGCTCATGATGCGAGAGAGAGCAATCTCAACCACGTGAGTTTCATGCCACACGGGGAACCCACGAGTCCCTGAAATACCACCTCTGCACCGGTACCGTGCCTCTGGCGTCATCGCTTCATCCCTTCCTCAGTGCAGGCAGAAGGGGCCTAGGATCCCGGCCTACATCTACTCAGGGAACAGCAACAATGAGAAATGCACTTACTCCAGGTGGCTGGGAGACCCCTGAAGAGCAGAGGCAGAGAGCCAGCAACGGTCTCCCAATCCAGGAGACGGACAACCACAGCACGCAAGCCAACAAGCCTTATTTTAGGAACTATTTGGGCTCGTCCCAAGGGAAGAATAGCTTACAGATCTGCAGGCAGAAAACAAAAATGCTCCACCCTCAGCTCTCAACTGCCCTCCAGGAGTCCTCTGTCCTCGTGGCATCAGCTACCCCTTCCTCGTTTGTATGCTGTGGGCTTGCAATTCGAGGTCCCCAGTGCTCCTCTCTCATGTGTCCCCAGGTCTCTCTCCAGGGAGCCAGCCCTCTCTCCCTGCTGTCCAGCTCTGTGTTGCAGTCTCACTAAACCACTTCGCATCCCAGAGCGCGCATGTACTGAGCTAGGTACTGGGCCCAGTGCTGGTTCCAAAATATGTTCTCAACTTTCTTTCTCCCATGATGTTATTCAAGCTTTGCTCTCTATCTGGAATGGTCTTCTCCTACTACCAACTATCAAAGTCCAGCTTGACCCATCTTTCAAGGTCTATCTACAATCCCATCTCCTTCTTGTTCAAGTCTTTTCTGGTATCTCTAACTACATATGCATTTGCCCCCCCCCGCCCCCGTTTCTTTACGTGCTACCTTCTAGTAGCACAAAACTCAGTGCCCCTTAACAGTGACTAGACACGTGCCCCACCCTTCCTAGAACTGTCCCAGCTCCTTAATGCTATACCCATCTCATGTCCATTTTTCTATTTCCTGCAAAGAACTCTGCACAAAAGAAGCATTTAACAAGTATTTGATGTCCTACTGTCTATTACAGTTTCTATTTCTACTTGGGTCTCCCATTAACAAGGGGGAGCCTCGAGGAACGGCCTGGGTCCAAAATGCTGGCTCTGCCATTTATTGATAGCTTCATGATGCTGACCAAATTATTCAACCTTTCCCTGCTTGCGTTTTCCCCTTGGTGATAAAGAAGATAATAACAAAGTACTTCTTTTATATGGTTATGATGAGAGCTAAATGAGTTAACATTTAGAAAGTGGTTAGTACAGTGCCAGGTTCATAATAAGTGTCACATAAGTGTTTGCTAAGTAAATAAAATCATTGCCAACTCATCATTTTCCTCCTTAAAATTACTTTTCCTCACAACTTCTCCATTGCTGCCAATGGCACTATTTTTTTTCCCAGCTTTCCAAAATTAAACCTTGACCCCTTTTTCTGCTTCATGACCCCTTTCCCAGCTGCCACCAGCTCCCGATGAAATCTTACAGGTGCTGGAAAGAAACTGCGTAGTTTACCTGCCTCTTTCCCCGGTTGCCACGGCTTCAAGGACTTTATAACTCCCTCCTTGATCTCTGGAACATATATCTCTCCCCAACTCCAGTCTACTCTAAATTGTGTATATAGTGTATTTGCAAACATTCCTCCCTTCATATCCTATCTCTGCACCAGCACCTACAATGGGGCCATATCACCTCCAGAACCAAGTCCATGCTCCTTAGCCTGTCTCTGGAGACCGTCTTTCATCTGGTCCTGCCCTGCTTTTCTAATCTTATCTCCCCTGTATCTCTACCCCAACCACACTAATCTCCTCATGGTCCCGTAAAGACATCTTGCTTGTCTCTACCTCTGTTCATATTGTTCTTTGGGCCTAGAAGCCTTTCCCTTATCCTCCTAAACCCCCAAAACCTATTCATTCTTCAAGACTAACCTCCAGTCCTAACTCTGTTCTGGAAAATTTCAGCCCCAAAAGGATCCTCCGCATTTCTGAATTCTATCGTCTGTTTTCCCTATTTGCAATTATTATATATCTTTTGCTTTATGTCCTGTGCTATTGATTCATGTTAATCTGACATCCTCAACTAGACTGTAAACCTCTCAAGAGTAAGATACATGACTACCAGACCTCTCTAGCTTCCTTCAAAGAAAATAACAATAAAAGAGCTGAAGTATATATCTATTCGCCAATATTTGGTGGCAAACTTACCGCTCCTTTTGCGGAGGAGGCAGGGAGTGAGTGAGAATGGGACCGTGTACCCATCTAGCTGATCCTATATGCTGTGTTCACAGATGGTGCGGCAACCCTACCTGGGGGATCTGCCATAGCCAAAAAGCCTGCTCTCTCTGTTGACAAACGCCAACAATTGCTGTAATCTAGGCTGCCATATGGTTCACACAGTCCTGTAGCAAAATCGGTTTCTCGGGGATTTGGAGAGACCGAGCAGGCCAACTCTCCTATCTACGGAGTGGAGGGAGGTCACCTTGAGCTAGCCCTACTGAAAACAGGCAGGCAGAGTCTCCAAGGACAATCCAAAGGTCAAGCAGATGCAAAACCCACATGCCCTGAGGCCCCTGTCAACGGAAACTACCCCACCCCGGAATCCAGTAACCTGGACCCAATGAGTCTCCTCTCTCAAGGCTCTTGAGACTTCCTTAGAGGAACCCGCGGCCAGGCAAGGGCAGAGAAGAGGTTACACTGCCCTCCCTGGATGGAGAGAGCTGCCCAAAGTCAGAGTTTAACTTCTGTTTTCACAGCATCTGGTCCTGAGGGCCACTAACAGAAAAATATTTTTATCACTGAGCCAGCTGTCCTAATTAAGGAGGGGCACTCCCCATTTTCTGATCAACTATTTATCATTTTCCCCATTTTCCTTCCTTTGTGGATTTCAAAGGCAGGAAGAGATCAGGCCCCCATCATCTTCCTAAATTGCCCCAATCCCTCCCATCCAATTATCACAATCACAGACTTAGGGAGGCTGCTCGAATTTGATACTCAGAATGGAAGACAGGGAAGTCCAGCTTCAACAGAGAAATTCAGCACTCCAGACGTCCAGATTGTCCCTCAGTCTGGGGTTTTGCTAAAATTTCCAAAGAAAAGCTATAAACCCATCCAGGCTCTATTCTGATGCCATGCCACTTACCTAGTTGGCTTGTAACACTCTCCTCCCCAGTCCTCACAGCTGAAGGAGAAACCAGCATCTGTCAGCTCAAAACAAAGCCCAGGGTGTAAGCACAGGCTGCACAAGGTCACACAGAAAGCAGTGGTCTGAGACTGGGCCCGGGGAAGACTGATTTCCAGGAAGGGCTCTCATCATTTAAAAGCAAACAACAACCAGACACCTGACAATGCCTGAATAGTCTTCTCTTCCTTGACTCTGGACACAGCACAGACTCTCCCCCTGGCCACCTAAAAGAAGCTCCTGTCACTTCTGGCCGCCTGATTTCGATTGCAATTCTGCCATTCACTTGCCACCGACCACTTATGTCTCCATCCCCACTCCCCAGTGTCCCCCACTCGTCCGTGGCAATGCAGAAAGCTCTGAATACCAAGAGGACTCTGAATAAATCACTTGTGAGCAATAAGGCTTCTCTTAACTTTGGCTGACTTTGAACTGGCTCCCCAAGCTAGGATCCGTGGGAATGGCACATGGAGGTACCCTAGAATCACAGAGGAGAAGAAATCACTTCTTCACTCACTCTCCCCTCGAGTAATATTTATTGAGATCCTATAACACCCCAAGAACCATGGGGTGCGCTGGCGTACAAAACAGCCCAGTTCTCCTATCCCTGAATAATCTTAGGTACTTAGTCATCAGCACCCCCGAATAATCAAGGTGTTTCCCACAGAGGCGAATAAAATACAGACTCTAGTCCACACATCAGAGATTCGGGTTTTTATTGTTATAAACAGCAGCAACAATACTAGTAAAGACTCCAGCATAGGGTTCTGTAACTAAACCAACCCCTTATTCATCTAAAGCAGCTGCCTCAATTTACCTCTCTCGTGTATCTCCGCCAACATCTAATACACCTAGGCCAATCCCCTTCCATGAACCAGATGCTTATTTAATGGCCAGTTCTAATCCTAAAGTAAAATTCATTCTCTCTTCAAGTCGTCAGGCAGTTGTTGGCCATCTGACTTAACTAAGGCACAAAAAAAAACCAAGTCAGATACATCCTTTGCTGCAGTTGCATCTCACACTCAAGAAGCTCATAGTCCGGGGACCACACACACATACCCTGCTTCCCGATCCAACTATGCTAAATGATAGACTAGACCGTTACAATTACAGAAGAGCAACGAACCGCTACAGAAACCTAAAGGATGCCACGGTTTCATTCAGACTGAGGGGACCAGAAAAAGCGTTGAGGAGAAGTGGGGTCTAAGCTGAACTGTGAAGGATGAAGGGGCTAGCAACTGACTGAGAAAGAAAGGAAAAGCATACCAAGCCAAGGAAACAGAATGCACAAAAGCGCTAAGAAGAAAAATGGAAAAGGTCTCCCAAAGTTTCCAAACAGTCCATCCTGCTGCACCTAAGCATCAGGGTAGCAGAGTGGGCTGCAGGCTTAAAGGCAGGTGGGCTCGAACTGTGGAAGGCCCTGCATGCCATGTGGAGGCATTTTCCCTTTATTCTGTAAGAGTAAGAAGCTAATAAAGACTTCCGGATCCGGTGGACATAATTACTTTGTTTTAGAAAGCTAATTCCAGGAAAGAGGAGAGAAGAGAGCAGAGACTCTGAAAGTGGGGAATTCCATTTAGCAGCTACTGTGACAGTCTAGGTGACATACAAGTACTCAACTAGGGCAACAAGAATGGAAAGAACTGGACGGAAGAAACTTTGCAGTAGTAAAAGCTGTCATGAACTTGACAACGTATGGGACACAGGGGATGAAGGTAAGAAAGGAACCATAGACGACAGATTTTGAGGTTCCCAATGGTTTGGAAGACTAGATCAATGCCACTCCCTAAGATGGGGGTGTCCTATCCAGCTCAGGATATGGTAAGGGATAATGAACTCAGTGTCAGGCATTTTGAACTGTATCCTTTGTTAAGACTTCAGAAAAATCAAGAAGCAATGTCTCAAAGAACCTTTGAGATAGACAAAAGGCCGACTTAAGGACATATCTCCCAGGTCCTTTCCATTCAAGAACAGGGATTTCACTAATCTGAAGGGTGTTGTCAAACAGCAGCCCACAGAGAGCTCAAGGTAGAGAAGAGCTTATCTTGGTCAGATTTGGGAGTGTGGCTTTTGTCTAAGGTAGTGAACCCCGATAAGATTCATAGGCAAACCGTACATTTTTAAGAAGTGTACTAGCAGGAACATGGTCTAAAAGGGACCACGCACTACAAAAATGAAAAGCCTTTGGGCCGCCAAACATCTACAAGTAGGAAGCAGGCTGAGTGTACTGTATAGAGTTTTTATTTTCTATATAATATGATGTTTTGACATCTTAAAAACCCCTTCTGTCTGGACAGACCGCACCATCAGGGCCAGCTACTTCTTAGAGATAGTGAAGGACTCAATCAGGAGCGTGCCTTTGATATGCAAACTAACCAACTCCGAGCCATACCTCTTCTATCTGCCCCTTAATCATCCCCGGACCAGGGACCAGGCAAGCAGGCACCAACCACCCCTATAGCTTAGCGTCCTGCAGAATTCTTCAAACTAGCCAATCCTAAACAATTCACCCTGCCCTGGCTCTCTATTCCCAGGGAAATCCCAATAAGGGCTCTGGCCCGATGCTGTCTGTGCTTTTCTGCCTTGTGCCACCTGACCAAAATGTGGCACTCCCTCTTCACCCTGTGTGGCATGCGGTGACCCCTTCTCTAGGACCTGTGACTATAGTAACCTTTGTTTTTTTGTGCCTTTCCCGTGTCTCCTCTTGGGGCCGCACCAGACTGACCATCACCTGAAAGAACACAGAACACTGAGACAAGTCCTTAGCTGCAAACACAGTCCCTATCTTATGGAAAAGGAAAGATGGGGCGCTTGGGTGGCTCAGTCGTTAAGCGTCTGCCTTTGGCTCAGGTCATGATCCCAGGGTTCTGGGATCGAGCCCTTCATCGGGCTCCCTGCTCACCGGGAAGCCTGCTTCTCCCTCTCCTACTCCCCCTGCTGTGTTCTCTCTCTCGCTGTGTCTCTCTCTCTGTCAAATAAATAAAATAAAATAAAATAAAATAAAATAAAATAAAATAAAATAAAATAAAATAAAAAGAAAGAAAGAAAAAGAAAAGGAAAGGAAAGGAAAGGAAAGGAAAGGAAAGGAAAGGAAAGGAAAGATGATTTAGAGGGGAAAACCAGGAGCCCACAGGGTAGGACCGAGAACAGTGGAGAATCATTCCCAGACAGTAGGACTGAGCCTATTCACGTGCCCGGCCGGATTTCAGAACGGCTAAAGCACAGTGGCTGGCTGCTGTTTCCCTCTTTCTAGGTGGGAATACCTACCGCAGATAGAGGAAGGCCAAGGAGACGTGACAGCTAAATGTGATGGGAGATTCTAGATTGGATCCTGGACTAGGAAAAGGCCATTAGCAAGACAACTGGCAAAATCTGAATAAGGTCTATAGATTAGTTAATAGCAGTACATCGATACTATTATTCATGTCCTGGTTTTGATAAGTTCACAGGGTTGTATAATTTGGGGAAGCTGGGCAAAGGAGTGTCTTTGTACTAGTTGTGCAACTTTCTTGTAAGTTTAAAATTATCCCGAAACTTAAGCCACTCCAAAATGTTGATGTATTACCAATTTTTAAAAAGGGGCCTCTCTAGCAGTTCCCCCACCTCTATTCCAGCATTGTACGGCAGTGAAGTGTTGGGGGGTGGGGAGTCAGATAACTGGTTTCTATAGTTCACTTCTTCGAGTCAAGAGGATCAAGGCTCAAGTTACTGTCCCCAAGGAAGCGACTGAGAGAAGCCTCATCTGCAACTACACCTGATTTAGAGGGTGAGACCCTGGCCGCTGAGCCTGAGCCTGGTGCCCTAATAGAGGAGACTGTTTTGAAGGAGGAAGATTTGGGGTGAGGATGAGCGTATTTTTCATATCACTAGCTTGTGACCAGAAAGCACACTGTAGGGGCGCCTCGGTGGCTCAGTCGGTTAAGCCTCCGACTCTTGGTTTCGGCTCAGGTCCTGATCTCAGGGTCATGAGATTGAGCCCCGCTTTGGGCTCCATGCTCAATGCAGAATCTGCTTGGAATTCTCTCTTTTCTCTCCCTCTCCCTCTGTCTCTCTGTCTCTGTCTCTGTCTCAAATAAGTTTTAGAAAGAAAAGAAAAAAAGAAAGCAGACTGGAATGGTTTCAAAACATATCCACCAAGTCTTCGACAATCCCTCCACCAAGAAGTAGTCTCATTCTGCTCCCCTTGAACCTGGTCAGGGCTTAGTAACTAACTCTCTTCTAACAAACAGAATGCGGTAGAAGTGACTTCTGCGGCTAGATTATGAAAGACAGCTCAGCTTTTGCCTGGCCCTCTCTTGGGATACTCCCAGGCAAGGTCCCGGGCCCTTAACCCTGGCTAAGCTCCCAGATGAGAACAGCCAGCAACAACTTCTAGACATGTCAAGAGGCAACTTTGAAGTGACCCAGTCTCAGCTACCGTCTGACTGCTCAGCCACCCTGTGACCAGAAATGGCATGAAAGATACGAACCTCCTGGCTGAGCCCAGTCAATCCCCGGGCCTGTGAGAGATAATGACACAGAACTGTTGCTGTTTGAAGCCCCTGCACTTGGGGGCGGTTTGTTAAGCAGCAAGAGATACCCGAGATGGGGTGCCACAGGCAGCTGGAAACCGAGACTCAGGAAACCAAGCGACTCTCCCAAGTTCACAGAGCTGGTGAGGAACAGAGCCAGGATTTTAATAACTATCAGGCTGAACCCAAAGTCAGCTTCTTTCCACAACAACAGACACATCAATAACAGTAATGACAGCTAGCCTGCCCATTTCTTTCTCCAAGCGGGCACTTTTCGGAGCACTTTACATGAGGAACTCACTGAAACCCTACCCCAATGTCATGAAGTAGGTATTATTAGTGGCCCCATTTTCTGGTTGGGGAACCTGAGGCAAAAAGAGGTTAATTAACTTGCCCAAAGTTATATGGCTAGTAAGTCACAGAGCCGAGGCTCACTCTCCAGAGTAACCACGACGCAGCACATAGTTGAAACTGCAGAACAGCCTCCATACGTTGAGAAGAGAGCCAAGGACCCTTAGGAACTGTACCCTTTCCAAGGCGGTCAAAAGAAGAGCCAGGGATGGAATGACAGAAGGAAGTGGGAGGGGAAAGAACCAAACACAACACGCACAACATCACTGAGGAAGCCACGGCAGGAGCCACAGAGGGCTTCAGTCTTGAAGGGTGAATGGGTCCATGGCAATTCAGCCACAACCCCTTCCCCAAGCTCACAGCTCTCTGTCACAAACCCTTTCAGAGAAAGGAATCTTTGACCCATGGAAGAAAGAGTAGCACCCACAGAGGATTACCCTCTGAGACACGGGGCCAGAGCAGCACTATTGCGCGTGTCCACTTTCCTCTTAGATGACAACATGCACCAGGGGCTCAGTTGGTTACATGTCTGACTTTAGCTCAGGTCATGATCTCAGGGTCCTGGGATGGAGCCCTTGGCGGGGGGNGGGGGGGGGGGGGGGGGGGTCCCTGCTTAGCGGGGAGTCTGCTTCTCCCTCTCCCTATGCCTCGCTCCCCGCTTGTGCTCTCTCGCTCTCTCTCTCTGAAATAAATAAGTAAAATCTTAAAAACAAACAAACAAACAAAACAATAACAACACGCACTCCTCCTGTGGAATGACTAGGTTATTATTTAACTTCAGAGATGAGGAAAGTAAACTCGTGCACTTACTTTAAAAAAACTATGGCTTGCGAGCTTGGCCCAGTGAAGACCATCAAACCTCTGGGACCTTTTATCCACTTGATGTGATCCCTTCACAGACGAATCTAAAACCCACGCCTTTAATCCTTACTCTGTACAGCAAGCTCTAGGCCTAAGGCTCATTCACCTGAGGCCGTGAGGCTGTGACACCACACAGAAGAAGCAGGGAGCCCACATCCCGTGTGGGAAAAGCAGAAAGTGTAGGGGGCGGGGAACTGGCAGAGGTGAAAACAATATTCCCAAGGGAACTAGTCTCAGCTCCAGCTCCCATTTGCCCTCTCAGGTAGAAGAGTGCATACCACGCAGAGCAGAAACCTACTCAGATAATTTGCATAATGAGAAACAAAGACAGGAAGCTCTCTCCCAATCTGGGGGCTATCCATGTGCCTCCCTTCAACTTACAAGTTAGATTCTTTTCCAGTAGCAAGAAGCTTCTCTCAGAGGTGGTAATGTGTTGCTTGGCCTAGAGGATGATTCTACCCTGGCTCCACACCCTAGGATCTTCTCAGTAATGGCCTGAATCACTTGGGTCGAGCCCTGGGAGGTGCCATCCAAAAGGATTACTACCAGTACTTGGCCAAGACAATTTAACACGCATGTCACTAGGGGATCCCGTGAATGTTACTATCTTTTTTAGAGAAAGCATTTCCGTTTGCAAATGAAACTTGAAAGTATGGGAGAGGCTTTCTTGGGAAAAAAAGGCAAAAAAAAAAAAACCCAAAAAAACACCATGTTTTATCCAAAAGAACTGGACTTGAGAGAAACTCAGCCAGATTTGTCATATGTGGTTCTAGCCTCATAGGTCCCTCTCCCAGGCCTTGTTCTTTGTCTTTCCACCAGGTCCATCAGACCTAAAGTCCAAGGAAGGGTTGGAAAGTTTGCATTAGAAATTTCTGGAAACTTCTTTGGTGCTTGGGACTAGGGACTGAGGACCGGCTATTACGATGATGACAAAAGCAAGTATGACAGCAGACCTAAGTAGTGAGTACAGAAGGGTAAGGTAGGAGAATTGGAACCCGAGGTAAAGGGTTCTCAGAAGTAAATCTACATGAATAGACTATGAAAAGGAAACCAACTAAGAGTAAGCAGTCAGACAGGCTGCCTTCGGAAGCCCCAGTGTCCTTGGAAAGAAACTCTTCACTTGTGGGCCTTAGCTTCACTCTGTGACAGCTGGATCACGTTGTGGTCTGAGACTCGTGTCTTCTTTTTAAAAACTTCTTCTTTTTATTATTTTGTTCCCTGAAATCCAATCAACCAAGGACAATACTGGGAAAGTTGCACTGCATGCAGGCCTGCTGTTCTTTTTCTCATTCAGAGACGGGAAGTCAGACATGACAGATCTCCTTAACCTACCTGTTCCATCCTGACTGGCGAATAAACTCTCTTCTCTAAAACCTTACAAAGTTCCTCCAGAAGACAGTCCCCGATTGGGCAGTGTTTGTGACATTCATCACTGACCTCGGGAACTGTAGTGAGCCACTGTACTGAGATTACGCTCATGGCCACAGGCACCACTGGAAGGGACTGACCCGAGGAAGCTGCGCGCCACAGCCCTGTGCAAAGTGGCGACGAGTGGTCCTAAGGCACTCTGAGCTGGAAGAGCACCTCCTCTTGAAAGCCACCCCCAGCCCTCCCCCAATACATTAGCCAAGCAGACGGAAGAAAATGCCTCATTTCAAGGATATGGTAAAGGAGGAAAATGCCAAAGAGAGACAGGAAGAAAGACTAGATCCCACTCCCCACGCTTTGAGGAAACAACCAGTCCTGGCCTCAGACGCCGCCAAGCTGCCTACTGGGCAACGAGGTACAACGCCACCTAATTTGTGGTCTCCGCTTACTACAGAAGACACCTGGTCATACGTCTTAGCCCTCAAGGTGTTCAGCCTGCAGCAAAGTAACCGAGTCCAACTGGACACTCCAGTGAGAAACCCGAATGGGGAACACCCCAAAAGCTCCTATGGCAAAGTGAAACTGGAGAATTTTTTGCAGAATGCCAACTAACCAAAAGACAGAAAGGAAACACAAGCCAAAATATTAACATGTGTGAGGAAAAGCACTCAGTCATAATTCTAAAATTTGAGAAAAGAAAAGAATTACCTGTAAAACGCTATGAATTATCAAGGGGAAAAAAAAACTGAACAGAAACATAACAGATTCTGCCCTTTATCAAAATGTCTGAGGATACTTTCTACAATTGCTCTAGTCCCTTAGTGTGGGCTGTCATCTGAGGAACGTTGAAATTTATGCAGGGCAAAAGTAGTCAGTAGAGAAAGCAAAAAGACCGTCTCACTCCCTTCTTTCTTGGCAATAGCCATTAATCAAATATTTACTTTATCATATGTTAAGTTATTGCCCCCAAAGATCTTACAATCAGGTGAAGGAGATAAGACACGGACCCATCAAAAGGTAATTAACAATGCATGGCATTAAATGATAAGTGTCATATACGTGGTATAGGCCATAAATACTAAAACTCTAAGAATAAGAAAATAACAAGGAGAACTTGAGTTTGGGGATGCGTGTCCAGCCCAGGATCTAAGGGTTAATAATACCCAACAAATATTTAGAGGAAGAAGCCAAAGCGAGGAGTCTCTGTCTTACAAACATTTTAGGAGCAAAGATTCATACTTTCATCAGGTTCCACACATCAATCAATTAAGTAAAATTAAAATTCAGCCCCACAAACTCCAAAAATGCCACCTGTTTTATGCCCACACCTTTACCCCTCTGACCCTGGTCAGCCATGAGATCCACACCAACCCAGTATAGAAACAACGAAAGAGAGACTATGAATGATGCAGTGTGAACCTATGCCCAATGCTGGAGACCCCCAAATCAAAGCAGGATGAATCAGGGACCTGCTTTCTTGAAAGAAAGAAAGAAAGAAAGAAAGAAAGAAAGAAAGAAAGAAAAGAGAGAAAGAGAGAGGAAGCAGGAGAGAAGGAGAGAGAGAGGAAGGAAGGAAGGAAGGAAGGAAGGAAGGAAGGAGAAGGAAAAAAGGAAGAAAAGGACACTTTCAGCCATTTTCCAGGGACTTTGAGCAGCTCCTCCTAAGAACAGATGAGACCAGTGATAGTCAAAGAGCACACCTGGCAGGATTCCAGATCTTGGACCCTTGGTTGACCCCACAAGCATGCTAAGATTTTGAAAGGGACACTTTGGAGTATGGATCTTAGTCATTCCATTTGTGAAACAGAGAAAAGCAGTATCCATCTGTAGGCTTCTCGGAATATTGACCAACAGAGACCCAGGGATCCATGATGATTGAGAGCCTACTTGGGACCTCCAGAGGACCAGCATTCAGATCCTGAACTCAAATGAACTTCCCGACACTGAAACTGCACACGTAACCCACTCTCTTCTCATCACCACCTCCACCAGCCCAGCCCAGGGACTCTCAAGCTGAGAAAAATAGGAACATCTGGTTAAAAATATAGTGGTTGGTGAAAATTTCCCCCCTTGCCTGCCTGCAGTCCACTTCTAGAACTTAAAATTTTCACTTACTAGTCTTCTTGCTCACTTTGGTCTAGTAAGATTTTGTTAATAATTAACTATTTTCAAACATTTATTATTGGGTTCTGTGTTAATCATTCTACATGTCTTATCTCATTTAATACAAACAGCTATCCTATTAAATGTTATCATTATCCCCATTTTATAGGAAACTAAGACACAGAAAGTAATTTGCCCAACATCACCCAGCTAGAAAATGCATAAGCTGGCTTCCAAATCCAGGCCCATTTGGCTGTAAGGCCCAAATTCTTAGTCTTTACACCACACTTAGCAGACTTTTTTTTTTTTTTTAAAGGAAGGGCATGTATGAAAAACCTTCAGCTGACGTCATACTTAATAGTGAAAGTCTGAATGCTTTCCACCATGACTGGATCAAGGATGTTTGCCCTCACTACTCTATTCAACACTGTCCTTGGTAGTCCTAGCCAGTGCAATAAGGAAAGAAAAAGAAATAAGGGCAAACAGATTAGAAAGGAAAAACTAAAACGGTCTTTTTTTCACTGACATCTTAGTCATAGAAAAAAATCCTTAGAAACCTACCCAAAGCAGTTACTAGAACTAATAAGCAAATTAATTAAGGTCACAGGATACAAACTCAGTATTTTATAAATTATCTTTTTATATGCCAGCAATTAATAACTGGAAAACAAAATTAAACAAAAATACCCTTTACAGTAGCATCCAGAAAACATGAAATACGGATAACTTAAAAAAACCTGTGCAAGACCCATCCACTGATAACTACAAAACATACCTGAATTGCTTTTAACATAAGCCTTCAAATACTACTTACCTAATTACAAATAAAGTCATCAGCCTAGCATTCGAGACAGTTGAAAATATTACCCACATCTACCTCTCCAGACTCCTTATCCAGTTCTCCCTTTTATCCTGGTTATTTTGTATACTCTTAAGTATGCCCCTCTGCTGAACAGAATGCCGCTGTCTCTGCATGCAATCAATTTAATCAATCATTTCATCTCTCTCTATCCTTAAACCACCTCTACCTCAACTATCTCTGAATATTCGAATCCCATCTCAAACTACCTCTGCAAGAAACTTCCTTTAATCCTCTAAATATGATCTTCTTTTCCTCCAGCTTCCCTTGCTCCCCAAAGCACTATGCTGGTAAATCTTATGGCATTTATCACATTTTGGATTGAAGAGCCGCTCTACCTTTGTACTTCAAGATTGTAAATTGCTTGATGACAGGGACTGTGTCTGATACAACTACCCTGAAATACCTAGTTCTTTAAACAGAGCACCTATAGAAATACTTGTTGAAGCAAAGATTTGGAAGGTGGCATTGAAGCAAGGCTCTCTTAGTAATACAACTTCAGGGATACCAAAATGCATCATTGTCACAGTCGAAATAATGATGTCCTGACTCTCCCAGGGGCTGGCCCAGGGTATTAGCCATGTGGTAACTCCCCTCTCACTCAGTTCTGAGGAATGTTAGCTCAGTTTGACTTCAGTTAGTTGGACCAATATCAAGATCAGGACCAAGTAAAACACCCTAGCCTAAAGGACAAAGACAGAGCCTCAGGTGGAATAAATAGCTCAGGGAGGGAAAGAGGAGCGGGAAGTCAACGTCATCAGCACAAGGCAGGAAATCTATGAGAGCAGAAGAGAAGCATTAACAATTCTGCTTCTGAAGACAGAATAAAAAGTAACCTGAACATCACACCTTGGGGGTCTGTGTTGCTAGTAGAAGACGGGAACCTCTAGGATACCCTGCCACTCTGGAAACATCTGCAAGGGGAAATGGAATATTAACCACCTCCAGCCCAGCCCAGCCCAGCCCAGGAGGTGGGTGGCACAATCAGGTCCTGAGCGGAGGCACAGGGAGGAGCTAACCGGCTCTGTCCCAGAGAAGGTCCTTGGAGAGGCTCCTTGGATCTCACTCTGAGCACAGAGTGGGAAGGGAATGTTGCTGCAGAACGGAGCTCACATGCCACACTTGGCCAGTTGCAACTAGCCAGGGAAAGAAGGCTCCTTAACTTAACCTCATTTCATAATTATCAGAAAATATCACGGCTGATTAACAACAAATGCAGTCCATCAGAGTGAATCTCTGTCTTTTGACCCCAGATTGGCAAAAGCTTCCCTCTTTGTCTGAGTACAGGATGTCTCTTGCACTTCGCTCTAACGCCTTTTAATCATCCTCTGGGTTTGCTCCAGTTCTTAGAGCCTTACATGGAGCTCTACTTCACCAACATTCGCCTGTGTGCACTGTTGTTTTTAAAGGAGTCTGGGGTGCGTCTGGGTGGCTCAGTTGGTTAAGCATCTGCCCTTGGCTCAGGTCATGATCCCAGAGTCCTGGGATCGAGCCCCACATCGGGCTCCCTGCTCAGCGGGGAACCTGTGTCTCCCTCTCTCTCTGATGCTCCCTCTCCCTCTGACCTTCCCCCTGCTTTCTCTCTCTCTCCCTCCACCTCCGTCAAATAAATAAATAAAATCTTTAAAAACAAAATAAAGGAGTCTAATTTCACAGACTTACCAGAATTCAGCAGTTCCACCAGCCAATTCACCTGCCCTCCCCAGTTTTCTAAAGAGTTCCCTATTTCATCTCCTGAAATTCATAAACTGACTTTCTCTGTGCTAATTCCAATAAGTGAGTAGGAAGGGAGGGTTAAGTTCTAGAAACAAGTAAGACAAAAGTCCCCATTTCATACATATCCATCCAAACTCAAAATCTGGAGGGAAATTTCTTTCACCTTTGGTTCAAATTATACTACGACCACTTCAGACCTTCAAAAGAAAGACCCCAGAACCAGTTGTTGTAGACAGCACAGGGGAAACTTCATTGATACTGTCATTCCTTTTCCAAATCAATGTGCAAATTGCCAGACGCCACTAAGCCACCCGGATTTAGAGGGTTAAAACTCTCCACTGTTGGATTTCCATATTTGCTTTTTTCCCCCTAAGTATTCAAGTGGCAATTCCCTGACACTCTGAAATTTTAACACTGCGTTCAGACCGGTTACCTTAAACGTACTTCAAAGTAGTATTCAAGTGGATAATTCCCCCTAGAATTGTACCAGCTATATAGGAATGCAGTCAAAATCAAACTCTTCGCAACTGGAGTCTTCGGCTTGACTTCTAAATGAAAATCAAAGCAATCACGCACTGTGAGGTTTTCTCTTTGCACATATGGAATCATGTGATTTTCCACATGGATTCTGTTGTGAGATTATCAAAAGGGTGAAACAGTAGGAATTGTGGTACGGGCAGAGCTGCCCTAAAGCTCAGGGACAAATCCTTGCATCTCTCCTTTGAGCATGGCAATGAAGACTCCTCACAAAATTCACTGTCACAGAAAACTTCTTAATGGCAGAGTACCTGAAAAACGACTTGGTATTTTCATTCCTGACCCTAGGGTTTTATTTGTGAGGTAGGGTAGTGACTAAGATCTTGGGTTAAGTTATATATATATATATATATATAAAACTTGGGAAGAATTTACCATAAAATTGACTTAATGGCAAAATTAACATTCTCCATCTGTTAAGAGAAAAACATAAGACTACTTTGACAAACATTTTGCTCTTAGAGAAGTACACGTTTCAAGAATATGTTAGCGGAGGATAGGGGTGGGAGGGAGACTTTTGACCATATATTCGTATGCACTTTTTGAATTGAGGCATATAAATATATTACACATTCAAAAAAGTAAATACTATTTTCTAAAGGAAAAAAAAACCCTAAGGATGCATTTGGTATTAGGAAATAAAATGAAAATGTCCTAGATGATAAAAGATGGAAAAGAGGATTGGGACCAAGAAGTTAGTCACCTAGTTAGTTAATATACCACCCTCTCTAGCTCGCAAAATATTTGTTAATTCAAACGGACAGTTGTTTTATTTTTGTTTATTTTTGTTTTGAGGATGAGGGAGTGGTTNTTTTTTTTTCCCAAAAAAAAAAAAAAAAAAAAAGTCCTCTCCAGCAAAACCTTTATTATCCGCTTCTCAAATCCCATTAACACTAATCAGCACAATGATTAAGCACATTGTGCTTAAGTACTCTAGTTGATAACGACTCCTTTGGAAAAAAGGTTCCCATAGCGACAGGTAAAGGCTATCATCAAACTCAGCTTTTCAGAACGAGACTTGGTGTCACAGATGGGAGAGTTAAGATTGTTTTAGTATTAATCTGGAGGCTTGCTTTTTTAACTTCACTTGACTTCATCCATTCAAAAGACACTTAGGAGAGTCTCTGTAGACACCAGGCCCAGTACCAACACTGGAGAGGTAGGAAAAAGACCTGAAAGATAAGATATGGTTCCCGCCCCCAAGAATTGCAATCTGCTGAGGAAAGCAGCCACCGAACGAACTACTGACATTATGATGGTAATTCTTCCCCAAAATCTATAACCAAGCCTTATCCTCCCCCCTAGGAATGGTCAGTTTCTAGACTAGTTTCACTTTCCCATCTTCAAGCTGCAACACAGCTGGGTTTCCAGCTGGCTGGGGAAGAAAAGATTCTTTAAATAAACAGCATTTTAAAAATATGCAGTCGCTTTTGCTATGCTGAATTTTGAGAACCACCTTCCTCAAATATGTAAATCTGGTTGTCAAATTAATTAAAAACTATCCTAAAGGATGTAAAGACCCCCCCACCCCGGAATACACCTTTTCCATCTTTAACAGCAAAGAACACTATACACTGGAAGAAAATGACAAATCAGGGAGTCCCAAAGGAAGAATGATTTTTTTTTACCTCTATCTACTGTGTCTATGCAACAAGGAAACAGCTAAAAACCATATATATAGGAAAGCAACAAGATAGGGTGTGATTATACCAAAATATACGCAACCACCATTAAAAATGCAGGACTATTTGCAGAACAGGATGCTTTTATAGCATTGTACAGAGTTGCTAATCCCTAAGACTCCTTTCTAACTCTTTTTCCTCTCCTTTCCACAGAAGGCACAGAAAACACCTCCCTGTATGCAAGCTTCTTAGAAATGCAAAGATTTTACTCAAATCTTTACCACCAGAGGTGGTAGTTTTGGATGAATGATACACATGAGATCTGTAAAAACACCCCTCTGACCCATATTGCTATTCCAGCCAGACTTCACAGGCTTCAAATCGATATTAGACAGTTGCAGTGAAATTAGCCATTCATGAGGACCTTCTCGAAAGGGTCCAGCATGACGCCTCATTGATGCTACTGAGGCAAGTGTTAACTTTTAACCTCAATATCCCTCCATATGCTACATTGTCCCAAAGTCCTAACCCACGAAATACACCTTTCTAGATGATCTCCCTAGAAACCACAGCTCTCTGAAGCCAGACACATTTGGAGCTGAAACTGGCTAAACAAAGTAACAATTCAACCACAGTTGCTCAATAAAATGGGCATGATGACAGTTTCTGAGTGCCAGTTTCCCTATTTTGCAATGGGCAAATCTGCTCCAAGGAGAAAATGTTCCCAATGACCCTGTGGCCCAGAGGGCTTTCTTTAGAGACAGAAAACAGAAAATGAATTTGTTAGTTATTTCCTGCTGAGCACAAGGAAGGTGTTGTGGTTAGTTAGGATGATTTTGTTTCCTTATTTAATATACCATCCCCAGTGCATGTTTTCCTTAACCCCATAGCAGAAAATAAGAAAATGTAGAGTTTATGCTCTTCCGGCATATAATCAGCAGTTCCACAAGTTTCCTCTCACAAACATGTCCTTTAATTTCTAATCCCCTTATATAAAGCCCCCCCCCGCAACTGACACTGATCTAGAAGCCATTAACTCCAAGCCAAATTGTTTGCATCCTGAAGTGTTTACTTCCATAGTCATTCCTGCTTCTTGACAATTGGCAGTGTGGGAGGGCCTTCCCTTTAGCAGGGATTGCGGTACTTCCTGAGAACTAGACCCACACATGCTACTTCCATAACATGAGGTGATCATAACCTGAAAGCAGACAATATTTCTGACGTCCACATCTCTCATGATCTCCACATTCAACTATTCAACTCTTAAACTCTCATCAAAACAAACAAGGTATAATGGCAAAGGAGGCAAGGGGAAAAGTAGGAGGAGGAAGACGGGGGATTATCTGACAAAGACCATTGGGCCTCAGTGGACCAGACTAGGGATTAGGTGCTGATGTGCACTGTGCATAGTCAGGAGCAACTCACTGAAAACCAAAACAGAAGCTGTCCTTGGACAAGGTTCAGTAAATGTTTTTACTATCTATTTCCCACTGCACAATACAGTTCCACAGCTCCCCGCGGGATTTCAGATAAAACACTTAACAGAATAAAAAATTAGAAATTCTTAACCGGTCCCGACTTGTCATCATAAAACATTTAAGAGCATAAAACCAACATTAGAGAGCGGTCAACAATATTCCTCAGAACAATGTCAGAGAGATAAATCCTTGTTACCACCAAAGTTTTTCCCTCCTCATTAAGAAACTTCAAGATTCTTCTGATTAAAGTGGCCACAGTTTAACATAATGCCTAGATACACTACCACTGCTAAATTAAAATCTGTCTCTTGAAGGATAGGGGTGGGGGAGGGAGTAAGAGGAGGAAAGCTTCCAAAAGTCAAAGGCATCGATCTAAAAAGGTGAGGGCAGCAAAACTTCCTATGAGCTGTTACACATTCTTTGCTTCCCAAAGCCTAGCTAGAACCGACTGGTAAACTGGTAAACATGCCAATTTCGATGACGTCCAGAACATCTATCATAATTCAGTGATTACACAGCAAGCACCAAATTCAGCCTTAGCCGGGACAAAACACCAAACCCACACCAAACACTCCAGTATGGGGACGATTTGGTCTGAAATATCTCACTGAGAAGTAAGTGCTGGGTCGGAGGGAGGAGAAACAAAAGCTCGTAAACTGCTATTTCTTTGACTCTGGACATGGGAGCCCTCCACTCCCGGCTGCAGAGGTCTACAGACTTGAGCCGTTCTGTTTCTGATCACCTGCATTCCTGTGCAGCGCCCAACATCATGAAGAGGAGCGATGCAGTCAACACATCCTGCCAGTAAGATGTCAGAGCTTGAACTTGGCATTCAGCAGAAGTAAGTTACTCTATTTCACTGTCATCACAATCAACAGACCTAGTAAAATCTCCCAGAAACGGCCAAAAGAGGCGTCTGCTCCCCGGTCCTGGAGGGTAAGAGAAGGCTGTGCTAACCGCTTAGCAAAGACAGGCAATCACTACGGAGAAAACACCCCGAGCCACATGGAGGACGGAAAACAGCAGAAAAAGTCCAACTCTGCCTGCGCCAGCGGTGTGGATGAGCTGAACCCGGAGCCCAGGAGAGGAAGGAGGGGGCGGGGGCCATCATTCCCTAGGAGAACTTGTAAGCGGAGGCCTTCCCAACCGGGGAGTGTGCCCAGCTGCTCCTGCAGACCCTGGCCAGCCTGAGCAAGGCAGGCCCACGGGAGCAGAGCGGGCAAGGCCTCCAAGGGTCACTCCTGACTCACCGAGCCTCGGGCCAGCACCACCCGGACTTCTCCGTTTTTCCTGCCGCTACTGGGCTATGATGGCAGCTTTCCAGCTCCACATGCCGTACATCAGCCGCAGATCGCTGCTGGCACAGGCCAGCGCCTTCCCCCGCCCCCCACCCCTGGCACACTTTGGGCCTGATCCTCCTTCTCCCCAACACCAACCCCTCACCCACCCGTGCCAGGTGCCCTGCCCAGGGGCGGCCCCACCCCCCCAGCAGCCGGGCGCTGCCAGCCCTGGGCACCTGCAGCACCTCCCCGCCCCACCCCCATTCTCCACCACCTCGCCCCTCCCCCCTTTCTCTAGCCGAGGGAGGGGGCGACTCACCGCAGTCCGTGCACAGGATCTTGCCCACCTCTTTCTTGAGGTTTTTGCCGTTGGTGTCGATGGGGGCAAAGGCCGTCTTAAAGACTAAGGGCTGCTCCGTGGGCTCCAGGAAAAAGATGTAGCGCTGGTTCCTTTCGAGCGGCGCACAGGAGCCCACGCTGATCACCTGCTCGCGCTGCAGCCCCCCGCTCCGGAGCGGCCACTTGTCCAGCACCTTCACCAGCGCCACCCGACCCGAGGCGGGCGGCTCGCGGGTGCTGTTGGAGCCGGAGCCGCCGGCTGGGGCCAGCCCCTGTACCTTGCCCTCCACCACCACCGGTGCCTTGTATGCCTGGTCCTGCACCGACTTGAGGCTAGGCGAGTAGCAGGCGAGCGACACACCGAAGAGCAGCCATGGAGAAGCCGGGGGCCGGGTCGCGCCTCATGCCGCCGGCGGCTGCGGCTCGAGAGCGGGCGGCGGCTCTCCGGGCTGCGGGGCTGCGGGGCTGCGGCTGTTGCGGCGGCCGCGGCTCTGGGGGCGCAGCGGGACGGGAGATGCTGCTGTTGCTGCTGCTGCTGCTGCTGCTGCTCTCGCTGCTGCTGCCGCTGCCGCTGCTGCTGCCGCTGCTGCTCCTCTCGCTGCTGCTGCTGCTGCTGCTGCCGCTGCTGCTGCTGCTGTCGCTGTAGCTGCTGCACCGAGCCTTCTCCAGTGGCGGCGGCGGCAGCGCTGAGCAGCAAACCTGCCGCATCTGGCCAGGCCATTTGGGGGGCTCCGCCGCTCCGCCGCCGCCGCCTTGGGAGGGGAAACAGAGCCCGCTAGAAAACCGGAAACAGCGTAACGTTAGCGCCTCGTAGCCCTCCACCGGCAGCCGGGGGAGGCGGCCAGCTAAGGCAGGGGGCAGGCGGCAAGCGGGCCGCGATGCGCAGCGCGGAGCGGCGCGGCGCTCCCACCCTGCGCGCCAGGACCTGGAGGAGGATGCGGAGAATAGGACGCCCGCCCACTTGCTCTCTCGCGCCCCCTCTACCCCCGGACCGAGCGAGGAGCGCGGCTTCTGCAGGGGAAGCTGGGGACTGCACTGCTTTACGCCCGATTTCGCGGCCCGCAGGGGCGCGGGAGGAATCGTGCTACCTTTGCTCCTCCGATTTATGGGCAGGACAGTGGGACAGTGCGTGAGGAGAGGGCGGAGTAGAGAAAAGGGATTCTGGCACGGTCCTATGAACATGGGAATGGGACATAGGGCGTGCCCCTGCCTTTGGCCATAGACTGGAGCAGCCAGGGAGATTACCACGCTCCGTGTGGCGAGCCAGCCTTCCGCCTCCTAGGTTGTCCCCTTCCCCGGGAGGACCCTAGAGGCCGGCCCCTAAGGGAACCCACGTGTTCGGCCCTGCCACCGCCTAGGGAGCTCTAGGCATTCGAGTTGAGGTGGGAAAGGAGTCCAGTCCCATCATTTTGGAAAGAGGGCTACGTGCAGTCTTGTCTCGGCATTGAGGACACCTAACTAAGGGTGGTGGCTGGGAGAGGGTCCAGTCCTCAAGACTCTGGGCTTTCTGCAGCGGCCAGGCTGGACCAGGATACATGCCGTACAACCTCGTCTTCTTTTTAAAAAGCTGTTCCCTAAGGGAAGTGGGGGCTTCTTGGGAGCCAACTCGAGAGCCAGAGCCTGTCTGGGCCAGAGGCTGCTTCATAGGAAATGGTTTCTTTTTAAAAAGTCTGGTCCTTGCAAGGGACAGGAGAGTTTGATCCACTGGAGCCAATGCCTCATTTTAAAAAGCAAATCCAGGATCCATTCTCCTCCCATCAATAAGGATCTAGGGAGTTTTCAATTCCCAGCTTAGATCCTTGAAGGATGTGGAACTCAGGAATTCCACTCAGGTCTTGGAGAATTTTATCCCTGCCTGGGCCCCGCAGGAAATGGGCCCAGGGATGTCTGGCTCAGGCTTGGACTGCTATTCTGGAAAGGAAGGACATAGCTAGACCTTTCCTGCTGGCTGTCTGAGAGACACCTCAGACTTAATGTATCCAAAGCCGACAGCATTATTTCTCCCACCCCACTCCAAATTCCCTGTAATTGTTAATAGCAGCGTTTTATGCTTGGCCACCTGATCCATTCCAGTAAGTCCCTTAGTCTCCTCTAACTTGCCCTCATCCAATCAATCACCAAGTCCTTCTGCTCTACCTTTTAAAAATCTGCAGTGTATCTAGCTCTTCTCCAGCCCTGCAGTGAAAGCCTCAGGTCTGAGTGCTCATCGTCTCTCGCCCGGACTACTGCAAAGCCTCCTAACTAGTTTCCCACTGTGTGCCTCGCCAGCCTCCTCCAGTCCTACCACTGTCAGAGTCATCCTTCTAAAAATAAAATGTAAATATGAGTTGGCCATGCCACTGCTCTCAGGAGTCAAGTCCACACTCTTCGGCTGACTCCTCCTGGGCTTCCTCTACCTAACCAGCTCCATACTTTGGGAGCCACCCCCCTACCCTAGGAATCCAGCACAATGTGCCGTTCTTGCTGGGCTTCTGCCTATATAATGTCTCTCGTGCCCAAAAGCTTCACCTCAGCCTGTCCATCTGGGAAACTATTCTTTCCCCAAGACCCAGCTCAGGCTTATACCTCATCCTTCCCATCCTTACATCCACCTCCATCCCGAACACTGTACATATAACATCATGGAATTAATCCCTTCCTCTTCCGTGTAACCATGTGCCTCATACATATTACTGTTATGGCACTGACTATACTAATGGCAGCCGTTAGTGGGTCTGCACTAGACCCATCAGACCAGGCACCTTAACGGCAGAGACTATGTCCTATTAGTCTTTGGAGCCCTATCCAAAGGGATGTCCGACACAGTGCCTGCCATAGAATAAAGATCAGCAAATCTTCTGTGAGGGAAGGGGGGAAGGAAGAAAAGAATCTAAAGTCATCTCTCTTAAAGGCATCAGGCCAGTCTTGTTGGCCGCTTCAATGTCCCCCTTTACATTTTCATAGATCATGATCTCCTCCATCACAGAGCACTACTGTGAGGAATATTGCTAACTTCACCCTCTTATTTTCCAATGGAGCGAACAGTCCTAGGGAGGAAAAGGGACTTACTCAAAGATCACACACGGCCAGGACCGTACTCAGTCTTCNAATATTGCTAACTTCACCCTCTTATTTTCCAATGGAGCGAACAGTCCTAGGGAGGAAAAGGGACTTACTCAAGATCACACACGGCCAGGACCGTACTCAGTCTTCCATTTCTTTTTTTTTTTTAAAGATTTTATTTATTTATTCGACAGAGATAGAGACAGCCAGCGAGAGAAGGAACACAAGCAGGGGGAGTGGGAGAGGAAGAAGCAGGCTCATAGCAGAGGAGCCTGATGTGGGGCTCGATCCCATAACGCCGGGATCACGCCCTGAGCCGAAGGCAGACGCTTAACCGCTGTGCCACCCAGGCGCCCCTCAGTCTTCCATTTCTGACAACAGAGTAGTGGTAAAGAGCTTGTGCTCTGGGGTCAAGCAGAGCTGGGTTTCAAACCAATTTTGTAATTTACTAACTTTGGAATGAGGCTGTTTTTCTCTCTAGGCCTTGGTTTCCTCATTTGTGTAACAGAGATAATAATAGGGTCTACCTCATAAAGTTGGTTTTTGCTCGTGATCTACTTAATAAATATCCAATAAATGGCTCCTCTGTGCCAAGCACTGAGACACGGTACTGGCCACTGGACAGACTGCAGGGAGCCAAACTGATTCTGCCCTTGCTCGTAAAGCCATACTATTGGGAAGACAAGAGTAAAAAAGCAGACAAATAGGTGACTAATTACGTAGAGTGGTTCATGTCCTGAAGGAAATAAAGAGGATGAAATGATAGAGAATAATGGAAAGGGGAGAGGGCAGGTATACTTGGATCACAGAAAGCTTCTCTAAGGAGATAACATTTAAGCCGAGAGGAGAAGGATTTGAAGGCTGTGGATTACGTAAGATAACCAGTGCAAAGGGCTTAGAACAATGCCTGGTACAAAGTAGGGGCCAAAATTAATGTTGAATATCATTGATAACTTNGGAGATAACATTTAAGCCGAGAGGAGAAGGATTTGAAGGCTGTGGATTACGTAAGATAACCAGTGCAAAGGGTTTAGAACAATGCCTGGTACAAAGTAGGGGCCAAAATTAATGTTGAATATCATTGATCTTATACCAGTGGTTCCCAATCTTAGAGCTGAGACTCTCTAGGTGGTGTGTAGTTGAGGTACACTTGGACTTTCTGTATATTAATAAATACAATCTAACTTTTCAATAGTAGATGCCACTGTGATGAATAAAAATACACATCGTTCTCTCTGTTTTTCACATAGCCCATTTAAAGCATAACAAGACATTATTAAGTACGAAAAACAGTGGAAAGATCTGCTATGCTTTTTACTTTTTCCGAAGGATAAATCTGTATTTGTAAAGTATAGATTACCTTTGACAGGACACAGCAGGAATTAAAACAACGGTTGGCTCTGGGAAGGACACTGAGTGACAGACAGGTAGAGTACAAGTACTATTCCCTTTGGTACCTTGTGAATTTTCTATCAGGCTTGTTTACTACCCACTCAAAAAAAATGTTTGAGAGGATTCTCTAACTTCTTACCATTGCTAAATTTTTGTCACATATCTTCTTACTCAAAAGCTACTTAAAATAGAACCATTATTTTATGGGACTCCTTGAAATTATTTTTGCCTTAAAATGAGATTCTCATGTTAAAAAGCATTGGGAATTAGTGCATTATAATTTTACCCTCTTTAGAACGCAAGGTAAGTTTTGAGATCCCAACAGACTCCCAGAATTCCTTGGGTCACAGAAGTGGGGACTTAGGCAGAGACTTCTAAGGGGAAGAGAAGTACCTGCCCAGGTTTTCTCAAGGTGTGCTGTGTATGAGGATAAGCTTCCAGAATTAGCCTCAAGCGTTTAGTATAGATAAGCACAAGATTCAATTTCCTAGGACAGCCCAATTCTGCATTGGCTCTTTCCTGGGGATCAAAGTGAATGAGTACGCATGTTTTAGAAAATAAATCTTGATTATTCTGCTAACTATTCATCATAATTCAGCAATTGATAATAAAAATAATAATGGTCACCACTTATTAGTGGCCTATTGACTGTCAGGGGCTTCACGTTTATATAGCCGTACCTCAACAACGTTGCATTTTACAAATTGAAGAGGCTTCTAGAGATTTAATACCTTGCCCAAATGACAGGCAGAGCTGGGATTGCCACGCAGGCTTGTCCGTGCCCAAAACGCCTGCTTTGCTCACAGCACCGCGTTGGCCTTCCGCGTCACCACATGTCATCCGAGAGGAGAGGTCTCCAATCTCTCCCAACCACTTCCGCCCATGGCAGACTATTGAAATTTATACCACTGGAGCTCAAGGAGTGTAGGCATCACTTTGAAAAAGGATGAGGAAAATTGAGACATTGAGAGAATTTAAGTGACTTTCCCAAGATCACAAAGCCATGGAGAGGGCCAAGGATTATTACAAACTCAAGCTCACACTTTTGGGAGGTTTTTTGGCTTGTTTTATTTTTTCTCTTCTTTATTTGTTTTTATTTTTTCAGCTTTATGGAGGTATAATTGACAAAACTGTAAGATATTTAAAGTGTACAAGGCAGTAATTCGATACACATATACATTGTAAAAGGATTCTTATAATCGAGTTAATTGACACATTCACCACCTCATATATTTACTTTTTCTGGTAAGAATATTTAAATTCTATTCCATTAACGAATTTTCATTATACAATACCATGTAATCAACTATAGTCGCCATATATACATTAGATCTTAAGAGCTTATTCATTTTATAACTGGAAGCTTGTGCCCGTTTACCAATCTCTCTCCCTTCCCCCACTCTCCAGCCCCTGGCAAGCACCATTCTATTCTGTTTCTAGGAGCCTGACTTGCATTTCATTTTATTTCATTGTTTTATTTTGTCTTGGTTTGTTTTGTTTTAAGATTCCACACATAAAGGACACCTTGCAGTATTTGTCTTTGTCTGACTCATTTCACCTGGCATAATGCCCTCCAGGTTCACCCGTGGTGTTGCAAATCCAAGCATTTTCTTCTTTTTTAAGGCTGAATGATAATAACTTTGTAGAGAGGGATATAGCCCATCTTTATCCATTCATTCATTGATGGACACTGGGGTTGTTTCTATACTGAGGCTATTGTGAACAACACTGCAATGAACACAGGAGTAAAGATATGTCTTTAAGATAATAAATGTGTTTCCTTTGGATCAAGCTCACGTTTTTGAACAGAATAACACGGAGAAATGGAAAGCCAGACCTGTTGACTACAGCATGGCTGCCCACCAGGTTGTGAAAAAACTGGTTCATGGTAGCAGTAGGCTGTGTCACTATATAATAATCACTGAGAATAAAAACAGAAGTAGACAGAATGGTATAGACATTCTGAATTCAAGATAGAACACCCACATGAAAAGCTTGGCTTCTTCTTCCAGATCCCTCCTACACAAGATGGGCTTCTTCCAGCTTTAGTCGATTCAGTGGCCAAAAATGGCCACTGAACCAGGTTACATGAGTCGCTATGACCAGGAGAACTGGCTCGTCAAAGAGATGTACGGCCTTTATGTGGTCACCGAGTCTCACAAATCAAGCCAACACGACAGGACAGTCTCGTTCTCTAAATAAAGACATTTCTGTAAACTTCTTTTTTTCTCCTTTTGAGATCTGTTTTCTAAATTTGGCTTCCAGAGTCACTCTCAGGTTCTGTGTGGTTAATTTCTTTTCCTCCAAGGATTTTCAAACAAGGGACTAAATAGAAAACAGATATTGAGAATCTGAGAATATTAGCACTGGAAAGGGCTTTGGCGTCAATGTAGTCCGATGTCCTCCTTTCACAGAGGTAGACAGAGGCGCAGGGGTGGTTTGATTTGCTCAAGGTCGCACAGCCTAGTTAGTAGCAGAAACAGCACTAACAGCTGAACTCCTTGCCTGGTACTTTTCTGTCCACGGTTCAAAATCTTGGCTCCGCCCCTTCTAGAATGTGAGCTTGAGCAGGTCACTTCACCTTTCTAAGCCTTTGTTTCCTCCCCCCAATAATACTGGGGTAACGGTGTATCTACCTCTTAGGGGTTTTGTGAGGATTCAGTGAGACAATTCATGCAACATGCTTTACAGTCCCCAGCACAGAGTCACTGGCCAAGCGTGTGGGCGATGGGCTCACCCTGTCTACGTCTGAATTCCAGCTCTGCCACTTGCTGAGTTACTTCACTTCTCTGTGTCTCAGTTGCCTCAACTGTAAAATGGGTAGAGTGATAATAGTTTCTACCTCATTACAACTGTAGTGAGTCTTAAATATAATAATACTTGTAGTCTACTTCAAATGATGCCTGGCTCATGTGAGCTATTATTAGTCCAGCGAGACTAACCACTTTTCTTATTTTAAGTACCTAGACTTTACCCCCAACTCACTAGTTTTAAAACCACCCATTTGCAGATGTTTTGAACACATGCTGAAGTTCTCAAGAGTAGAGCCTGACATTCTAGTTTATATATGTATGTATACATGTATGTGTGTATGCATTTATAAGAAGTCACATCATTGATAGACCCAGCTCCCAATGAAGAGGACATGGTTCAGTCATTGCTAGCCTAGGGTTCTGTCAGGACTCCAAGGGCTTCCACTGTCCAATTTGCTGAAATGGGCAGCAACCCCTCTGTCTGAGTTCTTCCATCTGGGATAATAATACTTATTTCTCTGTAAAGTGCTTGGAGACCTTTACGTGAAAAGTGCTATGTGAGCCCAAATTATTATCTTTTTTCCAGAGATCACTTTTAGATTCAAATTCAGAAGCTCCCTAAAATAGACCATAACAGAGGTATCATCTGGACACAGACTATTGAGTTTGTATTATCACGATCGGATAATACGTTCACACTTCACACCATCAGAGGTTTTCTTTTACATGTCCGAGCATATTGAACTGGGATTGGGGGAAAATGAGACGTCCTCAGCTAGACGTTCTTACCGGTTAACATTCAGAGATTTGCCTCCCTCTGTTTTCCTGATTTGTGTATTTGGAATCCTCTCCTGGGGTCAACAGGAACTCTGAGGTTGATTCAACTCTGGGGGCGTGAAGCGGGACGAGAAGAAGAAAGTATTCTCTTATTCCCAAATCCTCAGGCTAGTATGCCTTCAAGTGTCCAATTCAACCTTGTCTCTACCCCATAATTTCCAGGTCAGAAATGTTAAGACTTTACCTTTCCTGAATTTTCTTTCCAATTCATAAGCTCATTTATTCATTCTGCCAGAAAACATTTATTGAAAACCTACTATGCATACTGACCCAGATGCTAAAGAAATAATTAGCATGGTTCCTTTTAGCTAGAGCTAAAATCTAGGCATAAAGTCAGGAGCTAGCACTTGCCCTTGTCCTCTCTCTGCCCCCTGCCAACAAACACACACTATTCTCCCATAATGTCACCCTCCTCTTTGCCTCACAGGCTCAGTGACCTGCCATTCCTTCAGCTTTCCCAATTCTGAGGGCAGAAAGAGTTTGCCATGCAAATGCTGGGTCCTCAATGTTTGTTGGACATGACAAGCTCAATCCCACTAAGGAGTTAATATCTATTAAGGCCTAATGCATCATCTCCTTAAGTTTCCTAAGTGACTTAGTTTCTAAAACACACCACGTTATTCATTCCAAATGAAGTTCCTTATTCCCAAAAGGGTTTCGTTCACTCCTTCTTTTAAAAAATCCATTCGATTAACACACAAGGTCCCTGTTCTTGAAGTGCTTCGACTCTTAAAGGGGGGTAGACGCTAAAAAGGAAACAATGACATAAAGCATTTTAGGAAGAGAAAGAAATGAGGAAGAGAGTTTTTGAGTATGACTCGATTGGAAGTGACTTGGACAGAATGCCGCCTGCAGGGATGGCCTCTCTAAGGAGGCAGTATCTGAGCTGAGATCTGAAGGAGGAAGAGGAGTTGCCACACGAAACTCTGGGAGCAGAGCATTTGAGGTAGAGGGAAGAGCACCTTACAAAGGGCCCGAGGTAATAACTAACTCGACACGATCAAAGTATAGAAGGAAGGCCAGCGACATTGGAAATTGTTACAGCAAGGGGAAAGCATGGCATGGAACGAGGTTAGGGAGATCGGTAGGGATCAGACTTAGGCTGAGCCTGGGACGCTATGATAGGTTTGGATTTTACTCTAAGTACAATGGGAAGTCACTGGAGGGCATAAGTAAGGGGAATGACATGGTCTGGTTTATGTGCATAAAGGATCATTCTCAGATATGGGGCAGAGACTGTAATGATTGCGTGAGTGGAAGCAAAGAGAGCAGTTAGGAAGCTGTTACAGTACTATGGGTAGGAGGTGACAGTGGCTTAGACTGGGGTAGTGGCAGAGGAGATGAAAAATGGGTGGAATTCAAAATGTAATTTGAAGGTAGAACCAACAAGACTTGCTAGAAGATTGGGTGAAGTGAGTACAGAAAATAAAGTGATTGAGGATGACTCAAATTTTGGCTTGAGTAACTGGACAGATCGGGATGGGAAACTTAGCAAGTAACATAATGGAGCTGGAGGAAGTAGAAAATTCCAGTTTTGACATGCTAACATCTCAGACACCTGTTAGACCTTCAGATGGAAGTTTAAGTACCAGCTGCACAGGTAAGTCTGGACTTCAAACAAGAGGTCAGAGTTAAAGGTCTGAACCGGGGGGTCAACATATAGATGTTATGTAAAGCTATGGGGCTGGATAATGATGAAATGAGAAATCCGGTAGGGAAAATTATCTCGAACTACTGTCCAATAGACATATATGTCAGATACTATGTAGTTCTGAATTTCCCTACAGCCCCATTTAAAAAGTAGAAAGAAACACATGAAATGAATTATAATAACCCAATATATTCAGGGGCACCTGGGTGACTCAGTCACTTGGGCATACTTTTGATTTTGGCTCAGGTCATGACCTTGGGGTCATGGGATCGAGCCCCACATGGGGCTCTATGCTGGGCATGGAGCATGCTTGAGATTTTCTCTCTCTCTCTCTCTCATTCCCTGCCCCCCTCCCCCTGCTCTCTCTCTCTCTTAAAAAAAACCCAAATGTATGCAAAATATTATTTCAATAGATACAATAAATTTTAATGAGATAATTTATATACTTTTTTTCACATTAAGTCACATTAAGTTCAGAGTACATTTTATGTTTACAGCAAATCTTATTTCACACTAGCCACATGCGGGTGGTACAAGTCTAGAACTTAGCCCTGGAGTAACCCAACATTTAGAGATTGAATAGAGGAGGAAGAGTCAGGAAAGGAGACTGAGAGAATGGTGCCGTAGAAGCCAAGAGAAGAAAGTATTTTAAAGACAGGCTGGTCATCTGTGTCCAATGTTTATCAGAGGCTGAGGATGAGAAAGAGCAATAGAATTCACCAACATGGAGTTCACTTGTGACCTTGACTAAAGTTTTTTCAGTGGAGTGATGGCTTCCTGGAAGGAAGCCAGGATGGAGTCAATGAAAGGTAAGGAAGTGGTGACAGCCAGTAAAAACAACTTTTTCAAAAAGTTTTGCTGGGCAGACAAACAGAGAAATGAAGCACTAGTTGGAGGGGGATGTGGAGTCAAGAGAATGTTTTTACCAAAACAGGAGATGCTAGTGGATGCTTGTACGCTGATGGGAATGTTCCAGTAAGAAGGAAGAAATTGTGGGAGAAAGGGCATAAGTGAAGAGGGAGGTCCTTCAGAAGACAAAAGAAGATGACCATAAGAGTGCAGAGAGAGGGGCTACTCTTTGACAGGAAAAGCGATCTTTCTACTATAACCGGAATGAAGACGGGAATGTGGATACAGTGTCAGAGTAGAGAAACAGACTGGCGTATCGATTTGGGTAACAGAAATCTTCATTTGAACATAAGGCTCAAGCTGTAAGCAAAACAGAACAACAACAGCAAAAGATACATATTTGAGAAATGCAAGCCAGAAAGTAAAAAGGTAGTATGCGTGTGGAGAGGGAAAGATGGAAAACTGTATTCTTTTTCCCTCCCCTCTTTGAAAATGACAATTTGATGAATAGAAGAGAAGACTATACTTTTGCAGGGTCTGAAATGTTGGCGTCCACCCTGCAAGGTACCCCTGTCTCTGGATCCAGTTACCCAGGAAACCCATTTAGTAATCGCAAGGTTGCTTGATGATCCGTCCCAGGGCAGTGAACCATCTCGAGGTCATCTCACCATGCTGCGAAAAAGGCAGACGCGCTCTCTCTGACACCTGTAACAGGCTATGCCTGCCCGTCATATTCAGTCTCTCTCCCCTGAATGGGGTAGGAAACAGAGGGATAAAATCTCCTGATCCACTCTGTGAGACTGTCTACCTGAAGCCTATTTAAACTTACACCCATTTGGAAGTCCAGGCTTCCCCCATGCCTTGAAGAAATTTGAAAGACTACCAAGGGGGAAATAGATCAAGCAGGATCCCAACCAGGAAATAAGATTCTACTTGAAACAGTTTACTGAAAATAATTTACTAAAGGGACTATTTACAAGGATGTGGGCCGAGTTAAAAGAAACAACAGGTAGGTCGAGGCATCCAGGGACTGGCAAGAGTTTGTTAAAACCTTCCCTTCCCTAGACATGCAGGGGCGAGGTGAGGAAGGGGTCACGGGATCCCAGGGAGTGCTGGAACAATGTGGGGGGTGTTGTTGGCAGCGAGGACAAAAACCTGGCACCAAAGTAAGGGGTAAGGGGAGAAGAAATCCCCTATTTTTTTTCTTCCTCTTCTTCCTACCCCTATGCCAAGCTTCCGCCGAGCCCGCAGGAGGCCAGAGGTGACAGTCCACAGAGTTGGTGCTCAGGGTTCGGAGCAGGGCTGAATCTGGTGGGGGGTGGGGTGGTAGGTGGAAATGGTTGGGGGGGGCACGCAGAGTATAATTAGCACAGGAAGAGGAGCTATCCTTACACAAAACAATTAAACAACTAAATAGGACTATCAACTATGGACGATGTATGGAGCACTAAGTATGGGATAGAGTTGAGGGGAGAGGTGGAGGGAAAGCTAAATAAAACTGGAATTTACAATCAGGCTGTATTAACTCTGAGGTTTCAAGCCTCCGTTGATCTTTCTAACTAGAACAGAGATTTGGAAGGGTGGGGGGTTGATCATTTTGTGCTTTTTTTTAAATTACAGAAAGGGGTTTATTTCCTCTTGATTATGTAGAAGGCAAAAAATCCTAAAAATAAAAATACTTGTTTGCTTGCTTAGCAAAGAAATCCTGGGCAGATTTTCATATCCTACTATTCTTGGTTCTACTACCCCCACCTCCTTCCACCTGCACCACTGGAAAGAAGCCTAAACCTCTAGCAGACACCGGCTTACTGAGGCTTAAATTTAGACAAAGACTTGATGCAGACATTTGAGGTCACTAAGCTTCTGTCACCGTATGGACACAATCAAACAGAAAGCAATACAGCATTGCGATTAAGAAGGTAGGCTCTGCAGTCAGATGGCTTGGATTTAAATGCTTGCTCTGCTACTTACCTTGGTAGGTGACTCCTCTTTCCCTCTGTGCCATCTGTAAATGGGGACAACAATAGCACTTATTCCGTAGGGTCATCTTACGAGGATTACATAAGACACTTCATGTAAAGTACTTTGGATATTGTCTGGCATGTAGTGGATGCTTAAGAAGAGTCTTGTTATTAATAAAGCCAAGTTGCTGATTCCAAAGTCCTCTGTGGCCAACTCTAACTCTGTAATAACCTGGCCTTAGTTTCCTATCCACATCTTTAGATCCTTCTCTAGAAACCTATCTCTGTCGCTGTCTGTCTCTGTCTCTCTCTCACTCACACACACACACACACGCACACAGGGTAGATAGTGGAGGCATCATTTATACCAAAGGTATACGGATCCTTTGAATTCATTCATGTACTAATTTGTTTATTGAACATCTATTATGTTCCAGCTACTGGACTAGGTGCTGAGCATAAAGCTGAGAAAAAACCAAACTTAGCCTTTGCCCCTAAGAGCTTGGGATCCAATGAGAGAGACATTAATCAAATTACTACAAATAAAAACTATGATAGGGCAATATTCATGACTGAATTATGACATTACAGCTCAGTTTTTTCAGATTCTAAGAAAAAGGAGGTGAGCAGAATTTTATTAGCAACAAGTGAGATGCCAGGCTGTCCTGTCTGATATGGTAGCCACTCCCCCTATGTGGCTATTTAAAAAGTAACTGTAAGCAATTAAAACTAAATAAAATTATAAATTCTGTTCCTCATTTGTACTAGCCATATTTCAAGCGCTCAGTCACCATATATGACTAGAGATTACTATATTAAACAGTGAAAATTAAGATTTCCATCACTGTAGAAAGTTTTATTGGATATGCCCTGCTGGGGACCTCAAATGTGAAAGAAATTCACACGGTCTGGAAAGGGGATTTTGCAGGCAAAAGTAGGGAAAGTGCTATGCATTACAGAAACAGTGGCAGGGATAAAGTTTTCCAAGTCTGAACCATGATTGCTAGTAAACATAACTGTACAGGGTACGGTATAATGTTTACGGTATCACATGGACATCTTCCTTACCAATCACTTCCTCACCAAAACGGCATGCATACAGTGGAACTTTATATTGTTTCAGGTATTTTTAAGTTTGCAATTTTGTGATATACATCCAGGGGAAAACAGAATGCCCTTTAAAATGAATTATAATGCTTACAATTCAGGGTTTTGTTTTATTTTGTTTTTTGAAATGGAAAATTATCAGGGCCAAGTAGCTCTTCCCAGAAGCTACATTTTTTTGTATCTATCATTTAGCTCTCTTTCATATCTTCCTGACTCCACTGCTTCTTTCTCGTGAACATACAACTTTTTCACCTTTCCTTTTCACCATTCTCTCAGGAACACAAAGCTTTGAGTCTAATTTCACATTGACTGTGTTTCTATCCGTGGAGTCAGAAGCAAGAGCCCTTCGTTTCCCCTGTGTGCATTCTTTCAATGTTCCCCTTATTTTTTGTATATGACAAGTCATCCAAAAAATAATGTTACTAGTATGGGGGGGGGGAAATGAGACTTTAAAATTCTGCATTCAGGATAAATCTGCCATGTGCACAGAAAAATAAGACGAATCTTGGTGACAGGTGGCAGTTTTCTACCTGAAAAAAGAAATGCAAGTCACCAAAGGAGATATGAAGCTTTGCTTATTTTCTGGGTCTAAGAAAAATCACAGCTGTTGTTGCTATTGTTAAGAGCTCGTGGGGCACCTGGGTGGCTCAGTCTGTTAAGCCTCGGACTCTTCAGGAGAAGTGGGATCTAGCCCTGCACAAAACACTCGGGCAGGGCGTCTGCCTGGAGATTCTCTCCCTCTGCCCCACCCCCGACGGACACGCTCTTTTTCTCTCTCACTTTCTCTAAAATAAATAAACAAACAAACAATAAATATTTTTAAAACAAAGAATTATTATCAGTCAGTTTAATCAGCCAGACAAAATATGCATATGGCTTTCCAGCTATAGATTTTATGGATTAATTTTAAAATGCAGCCCCAAAAGCTGAAACGACCCCAATATCAAATGCCTTTCAAACAGCCAAGTGGTTCGACACATAAAAAGTCCTTCCCCCTTAAGACCGCCATGCTGTGAGGAAGCCACACAGGTGCAAAGGCCCACAGGCAGGAAGGGCGGGGCCCCTGGCCTACGGCCCCGCCTGCGCTTCCAGCCAGCAGCCAGCGCGCACAGCCACCAGGAGAGCGAGACCATTTGGGACACCGCACCGTTGTGGGCCCCTCAGCCAGCACCACGTGAAGCAGAACCACCTCGTCAATTCACAGAACGGTGAGAAATAAGTTTGAAGCCTATGTAGCTTACTTTCTTTCTGTACCTTATAGGTAATGGCAGGCATATGTTTAGCGTTGATGAACTCAGCTATGTTGTGGCAGAAGGAAGAAAACCGACAGGCCTTCCCCCCCTTCTTCCCACTACCAAGTATACCAACCTTTCCACAGCTGGACTCACACTCTCTGCCTTTCCTCTCTCACTCGGGAACAACTAACCGTTTCTGTTCTTGTTCCTGTCAAAAGCCAACGCTGCCAGTTGTGTTCCGGATCCCCTCCTTTCCAGCCTTCTCAAGGACTCACTCAATTATCTCTTTCTTCTGCTACATCATCTATTTTTCCCCATCTTTTGACTCAGTAGACAAACATGCCTTCATATCACCTATTAAAAAAAAAAACAACAACAAACTTCTTTGACTCCATATTCCTTTCACCCATTGTCCCCTTTTCTTGTTTCCGTTCATCAAAACTTCTTGAATCAGTTGTCTCCATTTTTCTTTTTTTAAATGATTTATTTGTTTATTTGAGAAAGAGAGAGAGAGAGAGCAGGGGGAGGGGCAGAGGGAGAGAGAGAGAGAATCTCAAGTGGACTCTTGCTGAGCCCAGAGCCTAATGTGGGGCTCAATCCCATGACCCCAAGATCATGACCGGAGCTGAAATCCAGAGTCAGATGCTTAACCAACTGAGCCACCCAGGTGCCCCAGTTGTCTCCACTTTTCATCTGCTATGCCCCCAACTCCCTCTGGGTTTCTTTCCAAACCATTTCACTTAAAGTCTCCTTTCTGGCTTTTCTTCCTCTGATCAAACTCAAATTGTTAGCATTCCCCAGGCATCAGTACAGAAAATGAATTAATTCTCTCAAGAAACACAAAGGAGGTGATGAGGAGGAGTGTTTCTAAAGGATAAACAGGATCTTATCAGGAGGACAAGGAGAAAAGTGTATCAGGCAAAGACAACCTCAAAGTGGCATTCCTAAAGGGGTGCAGGTCCCTGGATAAATCACGCTATGTGTCGTCCTCCCTCAAATTTTTTATGGATGCCATTGCCTTTGAAGAAATAGCAAAAGCCCTGGAGAAAAAGTATAAACAAAACATGAAACTTAAGTTAGGTTTGCAGAAGAGAAAAAGCAGCGCAGTTAGTCTTGGTGATGGGCTGTGTGAATGTGGTTGAGCTTCCATATACTAATACATACATGCACATTCTTGTCTGTCACCAGTTGGCCTATACTGAGATTATGATACAGTTAACTAAAAAATTACCTACACAAAACTTTTATAGAATGCCCTCTTGCATAAAGAAACGTGTAATAAATAAACTTTTAAATTTCAGTTTAAGCAAGATAGGGCTCAAATTTAAAACACATTAAAAACTATGTCCTCCACTTTCTGACTTTCTGTGTTCTCTCACCTGTGAAAGCGTATTAATGAACGTGCAATCTCTCTATTAAAGCTGTAATACGTACATATGTACAAATATTGTTTGGAGCCTAGGCAAAGGAAAAAAATAAAATTAAATCCTGCCACTCTCTCTGGTCCAGGTAGTAACATCTAAATCAACTAACAAGTATACCACTATTTATCTGGCACTGTTAGATACGCTAAAATATTCAAGGGTGTGTAAAAATAGTTACCATATGCAGCCAAGGAAAAATTGGAGAATTTTGCCCAGCAAGTATATGCACACTTATGAGATACTTGGTCACCGTTACTTTCATCAGTAGTTTTGACCTCGAGAAATTCACAATAGAAATAAAACAAGAAAGTGTAAATGAAGCCCTGGGCTATGCCATAAAAACTGTCCGTGTTCTGAGGATGAAAGCAATGTTGATGTGGGACTCATGACCTCCAGAGCACCAAGGTCCTTGTTACAACTTCGTGTTTCTTTTTAAAAATTTTTCCTCCTGGGGCGCCTGGGTGGCACAGCGGTTAAGCGTCTGCCTTCGGCTCAGGGCGTGATCCCGGCGTTATGGGATCGAGCCCCACATCAGGCTCTTCCGCTATGAGCCTGCTTCTTCCTCTCCCACTCCCCCTGCTTGTGTTCCCTCTCTCGCTGGCTGTCTCTATCTCTGTCAAATAAATAAATAAAATCCTTTAAAAAAATTTTTTTCCTCCTCTCTCAGAAAAAGAGAAAGTTCGTTAAGGAAAACTTGGAAAATAGAGAAAAAGAGAAAAGAAAAACAAAACTGATTGTTCGTATTTCAAAGAATTATCTTGGTTTTTTTTTTTTTTTTTTTAATATGAGCGCCATCTGATGGGGCACCTGGGTGGCTCAGTCAGTTAAGCATCTGACTCTTGATTTCAGCTCCGATCATGATCTCGGGGTCATGGGATTGAGCCCCTTGACAGGCTCAGTGCTTAGAGTGGAGTCAGCTTGGGATTCTTTCTCTCCCTCTCCCTCTGCCCCTCCCCTCATGCTCTCTCTCTCTCTTCCTTTCTCTCTCTCAAATAAATAAATAAATAAAGTCTTTTTTTTTTTAAATGAGAGCCATTTAAAAAAAAAAGTAAAATGAGACCCATTCTTCACACAATGCACAAGAATAAACTCTAAATGGATCAGAGCTTTAACTGTAAATAAATAAATAAATAAATACTATGTAAGTTCTAGAAGAAAATTTGGGTGAATTCCTCTTTAACTTCTGTATAGGGAAAGGCTTTATAACTACAGTTTTAAATCTAGAAGCAAGAAAAATAAAAGATCAATAAATTTGACCACATAAACATAAAAATGTTTTTTTTAGATTTTACTTATTTATTTTAGAGAGAGAGGGGCAGGGAGAGCACAGAAGGAGAGTGAGAGAGAGAAGCAGATTCCTGCTGAGCAGAGAGCCCAATGCGGGGCTCGATCCCAGGACACTGAGATCATGACCTGAGCTGAAGGCAGATGCTTAACTGACTGAGCCACCCAGGTACTCCCATAAAAATGTTTTATATGACAAAACACTATAAACAAAGTCAAAAGACAAATGACACAATTGGATACAATGTTCACAATATATATCACAGATAAAGGGCTAATATTTTAAATTTACTTCTTAAAAACCTCCTAAAAATGGAGAAAAAAGATAACCAAAAATACTATAGGAAAATAGGCATGAGGCAGGAACAGAAAATTCACAAAGAAACACACAAAGGTGGCTTTTAAACATATAAAATGTGTTCAACTTCATAGATAACAAGAGATAAGTAAATTACTTAAGCATATTGAGATATTTCTCATTATATTGGCAAAAAAATTAAAAGTTTGACAAGGCACTCTGTTGGTAAGGATATAGGAAAACAGGTGTTCTCATAGATTTCTGGGGGGAAATATGGCAAAACCACATACAAATTTCCCCCTTAACATAGCAATCCCACTTGTAGAAATTCATCCTGAAGTACAACTCCAATAATATAAAAATATCCATGAACAAGAACATAAAAATGCACATGAACATTGTAGCATTATTTGTAATTTCAAAATATTGGAAATGACCTAAATATCTAAGTGAAGGAGGTTATTTCAAAATGATAGTACATCCATATATTGGAGTACTATGCAGCTATGAAGAAGAATGAGGATGATCTCCGTGAACTGATCTGGAATGATTTCCAGGACATATTAAGAGCAAAAAGCAACATGCAGGGGCATCCGGGTGGCTCAGTTGGGTAAGCATCCGGCTCTTGATTTCTACTCAGGTCATGATCACAGGGTTGTGAAATCAAGCCCTGCATGGGGCTCTGTGATGGGCATGGAGCCTGCTTGTCCCTCTCCCTCTGCTCCTCTCCCCTGATCTCCCCCCCGCCTCAAATAAACAAACAGACCAAATATTTCCCAAAAAGGCAATGTGCAAAGGAGCATATATAATATGTTACCTTTTGTATAAGGAAAAAGGAACAATAAGAAAATACCCATTACAATTACAAAAAGAAACACAGGAGGGATAAACTAAAAATCAGTGAAGTGTGTTTCCTACAAGGAGTAAGGGTGGGGGAGTTAATGGAAGGGACACAGAAGGGAGTCACTCTTCTCTGAGTGTAACTTTTTGTATAGTTCTGACTTCTGAAAGCATGTTAATATCTTACATATTTAAAAATCAAATCAATAAGAAGGGAAGACAAAACTAAAATCAAAGCCAAATGAAACAAATGAACGTAGTTTATTTCAAATGACTACTATGACCCCACTGAATGGAGAAAAAATTAAACAGAATGGACTAATCCAAGGAATTTATGAACACAATATAGCCTCAGTTTCGAAGAGGGTAGAGAGAGAAAAGTGCAAACAAATCCTGAAGTCTTTTTAGGAGGGCTGTTCATTGTCCTGGTATGGGCAAAGCAGTCTGAAACTATTTTAGATGTAGTCTAGGATTGAGCAAATGAGTAAATGTGTTGCTATTTTCAGGAGCCAAGTTTCTCACTGTAGAAGCAGCATGGAAGTATGGAATGGGGGAAGGCAAGAAAGAATCCTGTGGAGATGGGTTGGAATTAAGGCAATTGGTGTGAACTCATGATTTCTAAAATATGAACATGCTTGTGTATATATGTGTGTATGTATGTGCCCATGTATATGTGTATGTATATTTACATGCCTGTATCTCCCAGGTCTGGCTGTTCAAAGTTCCAAGAAGCAACACAACCCAATAGCAATGAGCACGCCTACTGCCCAGATCTTGGTTTCCAATACCACTCCCCACTCCAGAGAACCTGGACTCCTTCAAAAAATGGCTGAATCCAGGGCTGGGGCAAGGTAGGTACAATTGGAACCCAGAACATCTTATTATGCCAGAAAATAAATGCAAAAAGATGATGGGACTGCATTGCAAGGACTTGGGGGTTAATTTGAAGAGGCTCCCCCTGGCCAAATCTGGGACAATTTAAGCACCAAACTAAGTAAAAATAGTAATGAATTAGAAATTATTTAGAGGGGCGCCTGGGTGGCACAGTGGTTAGGCGTCTGCCTTCGGCTCAGGGCGTGATCCTAGCGTTATGGGATCGAGCCCCACATCAGGCTCCTCTGCTATGAGCCTGCTTCTTCCTCTCCCACTCCCCCTGCTTGTGTTCCCCCTCTCGCTGGCTGTCTCTATCTCTGTCGAATAAGTAAATAAAATCTTTAAAAAAAAAAAAAAAGAAACTATTTAGGAATAACAATCTAGGAGCCTACATCACTAATAGATAAATGAGGGAGAAGGGAGGACTCTTACTTAGAACAGAATGCTGGGAGCCCAGAGCCATCTCTTCCATTAAACACAGTGTCTAAAGCCCATGATACTTATTTTTTTAAGTTGGCTCCATGCCCATCGTGGAATTTAAACTCAAAGCCCAGAGATCAAGATTCACATGCTCCACGGACTGAACCAGCCAGGCACCCTAAAGCCTGGGATACTTTTAAAGGCCCACGGAAGTGTTTTAATTTTTATTTCTTTTAGAAGGAATCAGAAGATTGGGGTGCCGGGTGGTTCAGTTGGTTAGGCGTCCAACTCTTGGTATCAGATCAGGTCCTGATCTCAGAGTTGTGATTTCAAGTCCCACATTGGGGTCCTCACTGGGTGTGGACCCTACTTAAAACAAAAAATCAAAAGAAAAATAAATGTAGTAGCAATAAATCCAGCCTGGATCATAATCATCTTTATATAAACACAGTCATAAAATATCATTTAACCAAATTTTTATGGAGAAATGGGCGCATGAGGCAAAGAGCATAGTGCTCATGAAAAATCATAAAGAAGCCCTGTGGGGGCTAACTGGTGTATGTGGAGAGGGTGCAAATTGGAAAATCATCATTTTGCAATCTTCATGGTAAAGACTGGCTGAAGCAGGAGCCATCAAAGATGCTAAATCAAGGGGCACCTGGTGGCTCAGTCAGTTGAGCCTCCAATTCCTGATTTGGGCTCAGGTCATGATCTCAGGGTCTTGGATCAAGCTCCACGCTGGGCTCCACGCTCAGCAGGGTGTCTGCTTGGGGATTTCTCTCCCTCTCCCTCTGCCCCTCCCCCCACTCGTGCGCCTGCACACATTCTCTCTCTCTCTTTGGAGTGAATGGATAAAACCTTTTTAAAAAGATGCTAAACCTAGAGGAAATTTTTGGTGAAGAATGAAGAATAGGATATTTGCAAAACCTTAAACCATCTCATGCCCCGTTCCCCAACTTCTTGGTAGTTGAAAGGAAGAAAAAGAAAAGATAATCATACAGTGGGGAAATCAAGCACTGCCTTGACTGGGTGATCAAAATGAATATCCCCTACGAGGGACAGATGAACGCCATGCACCTCCAGACGTAATACTGGGAGGTTGGAACAGCATCTGCACGGTATTCCTGCTAGAAGTGTATAAACTCAATGTAATCATAATTTCCTTAATAATCAACATAAACAAAAAGGGTTCTATTTTCTAAAAAGGTGGGGGTGCAGGGGAATTATAATGTCAATGTCAAAAAAACCCACAAAGACAGACTGGGAAACCTTCCAGATTTAGGAGACATGACAACTAAATGCTCTCCCTGACCCTAAAATTGAACTTGTACTGGAAGGGGAAAAACCTACAAGGAATGTTACCAGATCAACTAAAAAGTTTGGAATATGGGCAGTAAATTGGATAAAAATATTATACCCATGCTAATTTATGAAGTAAACAACTGTATAGCAAAGCCCTGTTCTTCAGAAATCCATAATGAAGTATTTAAGGGCAAAAAACGATAATGTATATAACTTACTTCAAATGATTGAGTGAAAAACATTGTATGGGGTGTGTGTGTGTGTGTGTGTGTGTGTGTGTGTGGTGAGGGAGAGAATAAATGATAAAGCAAATAGGATTAAATGATAACAATAAGTGGACCTTTGTGAAGGGTATACAGATGAGATCAGGCACGTTCAGGGTGGTATGGCCGTAGACTGTGAAGGGTATTCAAGTGTTCCTTGTACTACACGTATTTTTGCTACTTCCCGTAAGTTTGAAGTTATTTCCAAGTAAGTTTTTAAAACTTAAAAAATTTAAAAAAAAAACATGCTAGAGTGTCACATATTGATTATAACTAATATGGTATGAATAACATTGGCTGGATTTTTCATATCATAGTTTCTTGTGTTATTACATAATCTCTGAATATCACTTAAAATGTCTGTGAATGGGACCCCTGGGTGGTTCAGTCTGTTAAGCATCTACCCTTGGCTCAGGTTATGATCCCAGGGTCCTGGGATCTAGTCCCACATTGGGCTCCTTGCACAGTGGGGAGTCTGCTTCTCCCTCTGCTCCTCCCCCCTGCTTGTGCACACGCGCTCTCTCTCTGACAAATAAGTAAAATATATTTTTTTAAATGTCTATAAATTTTTTATCAAATTGCACTCAGAGTTTGAAGGCCATTTCCTTATTGTTAAATATTTAGATTATTTAAAAATTTTCCTGATTTAAACCATGTTTACAGTACTTAAGCGTAAGAGTTGCAGAATCTTATTATGTATTTTGAAATCTCAACTCTGTTATTTACTATCTATGTAGGCTTGAGTCAATTACTTATTTTTCTGTGCCCCAATTTCTTCAAATAAGCATAACAGTATTCACAGGGTTATTGTATTAAATGAGATGTGCATGTAAAGAACTTACAACTGTGCCTAGCACATAGTAAGCATGCAACAAATACAGGCTATTTGTATAATTTTTGTGCACTAAGCTTTTTATGTTCGGGGGGAATCAAACCTTTTGCAATATTAACAGTTTAATGTAAAGACAATGCTAATATTTGGAATATGGGAAAGAATTCATCATGTAGACATAAGGGGGTGATATTCTGAACAATGACACCAATGGTTTCCCGTTCCTTGCTTTCTTTAATTTAAAGAAAGCTCACAGGAGTTCATCTGAGAAGACATCTCCTGCTATCCTAAAGTATACCACAAGGTGGCAGCATAACCAATTAATTGGCAATATTAATGTAAATAGGTGATTTTCAAACTCAAATTTACAAAATCCCGAAATAGAAAGAGGGCTCTTTGAAAAGAAGTGTGGTCACAGCAGACACATTACATCTATGGCTGGTGAATCAGCTGAGGTACATTCGTCCGAATACCTCATTAGGTTGGCCAGACATCCCTGAACTTACTCATCGTTGTTCCAACTTCATTTCCATCCAGCTTAGAAACCTTTTCCTCCTTCAGACCTCCCCACCTCAGTAAACAGCAGGACAGCACTACCATCCACCTAACTGCTGACGACAGAAACTAAAAGTCATCCTATTGTGGCAGAGAGCTTCGTGTTGTGATCTCTAGTTTTGTTATATTACGGTAAAAAAAAAAAGTCGTCTGTATGATATCAACTCTTTTGTTATTTCTTGAGACAGGCTTTGCAGTAAAAATTTTTTAAGTGCTCTATGTGTACTTAAGAAGAACGTGTACTCTCTTTTAGGTGAAGGATTCTGGCTATCTCCGTTAAATCAAGCTTGTTAATTGTGTTGTTTGTATCTTCTATATTCTTAGTAATATTTTGTCCGTTTTTTCTGTTTCTATACAAAATGTAGTTAAAAAAATAATCTCCCAATGCAGTTAAAGATTTGTTGATTTCTTGCAATGCTGTCAATGACATTTTTGCTTTATATCTATTGAAAAGATATTGTAAGTTACATACAGATTCAGAATTGCTGTAGCCCCTTGCTGTATTATTCCTTTATTGTTTTATTATTCCTTTTATTTTTTAAAATCTTTACTCTTGGGGCTCCTGGGTGGCTCAGTCGTTAAGTGCCTGCCTTCCGCTCAGGTCATGATCCCAGGGTCCTAGGATCAAGCCCCGCATCAGAGTCCCTGCTCAGTGGGGAGTCTCCTTCTCCCTCTGCCTCTCCCCCTGCTTGTGCTCTCTCTCTGTCAAATAAATAAATGAAATATTTTAAAAATAAAATAAAGTCTTTACTTTTAATAATACTTTTCACCTTAAAGGCTATTTTGTCTGGCATTAATGTTACCATACTAACATCTTTTGGGGTAATATATTCCCATTCATTGGCTTATGTTCTAGCTGTGTCTATGGTAAACAGTATATAGCTACATTTTTGTACTATTATCTAGTATGAGCACTTCTGACTTTTAAGTGACAAGTTTCATCTATTTATATATTGAAATTACTGAGACATTTGGACTTATTACGACAATTCTGATGCTTTTTTTTTAATTTACTGTGCTATTTCTCTGAGTCTTTTTTCCCCCTCCTTGCATTCCTTCTAACGGGTTGATGTGGTTTCTCTTTATTCTTTTTCTTTACCCTCATTGTTTTAGAGTCTTCATATTATGTTTTTATCCTTTTGGTAATTATCCTTATATTTTAAACACGCATATTAAGAAGTCTAAAGTTAATTCATCTATTCTCTTCCTTGAATAATCAAGAGCCTTAGATGGGGCACCTGGGTGACTCAGTCAGTTAAGCATCTGCCCTCTGGCTCACGCTGTGATCTCAAGGTCCTGGGATCTAGCCCTGCATGGAGCTCTGTGATCTCGCTTTCAAATAAGTAAATAAAATCTTTAAAAAAAATAAAAAGCCTTAGAAATCTTTATCTCCAATCATCCTCCCTCTCATCTTGTTAATTTCTGTTATCTAGTATTTTAGTTTCAACATCTTCTCAAGTTAGGCTTTAGTATCACTGTTAATCTTGTTTACAATCAATGCTTATTTAGAGATGCTGTCGTGTTTAACGATTTTCTTGTTTAGCATTACTTTCTGGATTATGTTATTCCCTTGATTAAAATCCTTCGGTAGCTTCACAGTAGAAAGACTAGTAACCAAGTCCTCTGCCATAGCCTAAGATACTCAGCATGATCTGGTCCCTGCGTGCTTCTCAGGTCTCCCCCATGCCACTCTTCCCCATTGCTCCCTGCCTTCCAGCTACCATCATCCTCTTTCAGCCCTGGGAACAGGCTATAACTGAACACCAATTTCTTTCCCGCCTCAAACCCTAGGCACTTTATTTTCCTTCAATTCAGCATGGTGTTCTTTCTGTTCTTCCTATTGTTGGCTCTCTGTCCTTCTTCTTAGCCAAAATGTAATGATCTTAAATGATATTCTCAAAGAAGTTTCCCTTTGCCACCTAGAAAGATTAGGTCCTTCCCATCTCATAATTCTATAGAAGCACTCTGTTCCTCCATGTACTAATCACAAGTCATAATTACATATTTGAATATGTGTTTCCTTGTTCGGTGCCTGCCTCTCTTGCCCAGATTGGGCTCTATAGGAACAACACTGGAAGTGAAAAGCCAATGAAAATAAGAAACATTTTAGAAGAAGGAATTACACATTTTTTAAAAAAGATTTTTATTTATTCGACAGAGATAGAGACAGCCAGGGAGAGAGGGAACACAAGCAGGGGGAGTGGGAGAGGAAGAAGCAGGCTCATAGCGGAAGAGCCTGATGTGGGGCTCGATCCTGTAACGCCGGGATCACGCCCTGAGCTGAAGGCAGACGCTTAACCGCTGTGCCACCCAGGCGCCCCAGGAATTACACATTTTTATATCAATTTAGGTAAGAGAGCATATAGAAGGAAAACTTAAATCCAATTCTAAGGTTCTTCTTTGAAAGTCTATAAGAATAGAGATGCTACTTTCAGAAAGAGTAATTGGGAAAAGAACTCCATTTGAAAGAAATTGAGGAAGGGGGAAAATTACTTCTGCTTAGAAATATAAGGGCTAAACTAACAGTAGGACATCCATGTGAAGACGTCACAAGGACAATCAGCATTATGCTGGTGGGACGTAAGTTAGAGGTCAGGACCGGGGATGCAGTTGGAGGGAAAACTTACACTTTTGTCAGCCTTTATCAATTTCTCATCGAACCATTCAAACTTTCTGCTTTGCCCTCATTCATTCAACAAATAGTCTTCCTGGCTCTGTGCTGAATGCAAGATTACAGTAGTTAAGTAAGAAGGATGCCTCATGAAGCTTACAGCATAAAGGGGGAGAAAGACAATTCAATATGCGGTTGCAATAGAGTCTGACCCACCCTGCCCAAGGGATTAGGTAAGAGTGCTATTAGGAGCACATAGCAAGAAAAATTAACCTAGTCTGTGGAGTCAGGGAAAGCTTTCTAGGGGGAAGTCATGCTTTCCTGAAACCCCAAGGAGAATAAGGAGTTATTCAGGAAGTTAAGGTAAAGAGAGACGCCTTGGTAGAGGAAACATGTATGCAAAACCTTAAAGCAAGTAAAAACCTATATGCTCAAGTGTTCCTACTTTTGTCAAGGAAATAATCTTTACCTGGCCCTTTAAAAGATTTTTTAAGTTGATTGAGGTATAATTTAAAAATAGCAAAATCACTCTTTTAATGTGTATAGCTCTATGAATTTTGACAAACTTATACAGGCATGTAATCATTACAACAATCAAGACATACAGTATTTCTACCACCTTACAAAGTTCCCTTGTACCTCCTTCTACCCCTCCTAGCCTCAGACCCCTGGCAACTGCTGATTGGATTTCGTCTCTATAGTTTTTCCTTCTCCAAATACCACATAAATGGAATCATATAGTATGTAGCCTTTTCAATCTGGATCCTTTCACAGAACATAATGCTTTTCGGAGTGATTTATGTTGTATGTATCACTAGTTTGTTTCTTTTTATTGACGAACAGTATTCCATTGTATAGGTGTACCATGCTTTGTTTCCAGTTTTTGGAAAATGTGGACAAAGCTGCTATAAATATTGCCATCAGGGTTTTTGTGTGGGTACAAGTCTTTGTTTCTCTTGGGTAAACACCTAGGAGTGGGATTGTTAGATCATAAAGTGAATGCAAGTTTAACTTTATAGGAAATTGGCAAACTGTTCCCCAGATTGGCTGTGTCACATTGCATTCCCACCAGCGATGGGTAAGAGTTCCCGCTGTTTGGCATCCTCACCAGCACTTGGCATTATCAGTTGTTTTAATTCCTGTTGTATTAGTTTAAGCCATTCTTCTAGGTGTGCAGGGATATCTCATTGTTACTTTAATCCGCGCTTTCCTACTGACTACAAATGTCAAGCATCTTTTCATGTACTTATTTACCATCTGTCTTCTTTTGTGAAGTGTCTGTCCAAATGTTTTGCTATTTTTCTTTTGATTGTTTGTTTTCTTATTATTGAGTTTAGAGAATCTTTTACATATTCAGGTTACCAATCCTTTATCAGTTATGTGTTTGTTTTTAAGATTTATTTATTTATTTTAGAGAGCGCACTCGCGGAGGGGAGGGGGACAAGGAGAAGGAGAAAGAGTCTTAAGCGGACTCTGCGCTGAGCACAGAGCATGACACAGGGGCTCAATCTCCCAACTCCGAGATCACGACCTGAGCCCAAGTGAAGAGTCGGTTGCTTAACCCACTGTACCAGCCAGGTGCCCCTCAGATATGTGCTTTTTAAGTGGTTCTTCCCAGTGGGTGGCTTGTCTTTTCCTTTTCTCAGACTGTCTTTCAAAGATCAGGATTTGTTTTTATCTTGCAAAACCCGATTTATTAATTTTTTTCTTTTTCTACCCAGCCTTTTAATCCTGTTCCTTCCCACCCCTTTCAAACGTGGCCTTCTTTCATTGCATTCAATCATGCAGACGTCTCCCACTTTTTTGCAAAAATCTTCACTTGCACTTCCTGCCGTTCACCCATTGTTCCCTTCTGTTTTCTCTGTTTCTCTGACAGATATTTGGAATGGATATTCTCTGGAAGCCTCCATTTCCTTACTACTTCATCATCTTTAGATCTCTGAAATTTTGCATCCTTTCATACCACACTACCAAAACTAACCTCTGGATGTCACCAAAAAACCTCTTACATGTCAATTTCAAGAAGTTTCTAGACCCTAATTCTCTACTTCCTTTTGGGATAATCCTTCCTTCCAAAAATTACTTTTCAACGTCTTACTTTCAACATTCCCAGAAAACTGATTGAAGGCTGTATAGTATTCCCTTAGGGATTAATTCAGTCCTTATTTAATGTCATGTAAACAAGAGTTTATTTACTGAATAAAATCAACTTTTTTTGTTATTCCAAATTCACACTGAAGTAATAAATATGAAATAGGTGTTAAATTGTTCACAGGTAACTAATTCCTTTCCATGAGCTGAATATCCCCATTTGTTTTTTCAATGACTTCATTGCCTTTTTAAAAAATCTATATTTCCAGTGATGTAAATTTCAGCACAACCTACAGTAGTGTTTTTATTATGCATTTGAATTATTAGAGTCCAAATGAGTGAAGTTCTACCCTAGCTTTTTCATTTTAATGTATATGTGTATCTACCTGATATCAAGGATAAAGAAGAAATACAATCTAGGGGCTCTCTGCTAGGACAGGAAGAAAAGTTGTTATTAGAATCACAATGTTGTTCTCTATTATTTATTGGGTGGAGAAACTGAAATACAGTAAAATAGATTTCCCCCTCTAAAGTCAAATCATGAAGAGGGCACAGCAAGGAAATTTCAGTTTTGATTTTTGCCTTGCTGGAACCATAAATAGCAGCTAGTTTTGTTCTTCTCAGTTATCCCCCTAATCATCAACCCTAACCTTTCTTTTGTCTTCTCTTTCCTTTTTTTCCTCTAATTAGCATAATGACCAGAGAATGTGGCTAAATTAAATCACCCCGTTTCTCTCAACTCTAGGTCAAAGTAATTATTTTTGTTAACCCATCTAGCTCTTCTGCTAGCTTCCTTTCACCTACTGGAAAGTCTGCTTTCTGAGGAACAGCTCCTACTTCTTTCTTCTTGGACGGAGCAAAACAGAGCAATGACTAAAATTTTCCTGAAATTCCTTAGTGTCACAAAGCCAGTCTGGGCAAATCAGTGCCCTGAAGTCTTCTGTTTCTATCTTGAGAATATCAATGCATTCTGAGCACATTGGGAAACAGCATCACATGAGAGAAAGAGCTTTGGAGTTAGGAAAACCCCAATTCAAAAAAATTCTGATCACCGCTTACTAGCTTTTTGACCAGAAACTCAATAAATCCTCTGAGCATGTTTCCTCATCTGTGAAAGAGAAAATAACATCTATTTGAACATGAAGCATGAGGAATCAGAAACTTAGAAAGTACCTAATACACTTCCATCCCTTTCTTTCCCCTGCCCACAATAATTCTTTTTCTTTTTTTAAGATTTCTTTATCTTTTATCTTTTCTTTCTCTGAAAAGCAGAGGGAGAGTCAGAGAATCTCAAGCAAACTCTTTGCTGAGCACAGAGCCAGATGAGGGGCTCAATCTCTAACTCCAAGACCATGACCCAAGCTGAAATCAAGAGTGGGACACTCAACCCAGGCATCACCCCCCCCCGCAGTAATTCTTTTAATCAAGAATGACTCTTTGGGGTGCCTGGATGGCTCAGTCAGTTGAGCGTTCAGTTCTTTTTTTATTTTTTAAGATTTTTATTTATTTATTTGACAGAAAGAGAGAGCACAAGCAGGGGAACCAGGGAGAAGCAGGCTCCCCACTGAGCAGGAAGCCCAATGTAGGACTCGATCCCAGGACCCTGGGATCATGACCTGATCTGAAGGCAGATGCTTAACCAACTGAGCCACCCAGGCGTCTCTGAGCATCCAATTCTTGATTTTGGTTCAGATCATGATCTCGGGGTCATGAGATCAAGCTCCACATCAGGCTCTATGTTCAGCACAGAGTCTGCTCAAGATTCTCTCTCTCCCTCTGCCCCTCCTCCCGCTCACTCTCTCTATAAATAAATAAAATCTTTTTAAAAACCACACAGCAACTACAACTCTGTGAAGAAAGTTCAAGGCACTTTGTATCTTTTTTTTTAAAAGATTTTATTTATTTATTCGACAGAGATAGAGACAGCCAGTGAGAGAGGGAACACAAGCAGGGGGAATGGGAGAGGAAGAAGCAGGCTCATAGCGGAGGAGCCTGATGTGGGACTCGATCCCATAATGCTGGGATCACGCCCTGAGCCGAAGGCAGACGCCCAACCCGCTGTGCCACCCAGGCGCTCCGACTTTATATCTTTTTTTATCCTGAAATATTGTATATATACTATGTGAAGTAAATTAACTTTATTTTGAAACTCTTTTTTGTCACAGACTACACACGATCTTTGACTGTTATACTTCTAGGAATCTGTCCTAGAATATACTCGTGTGTGTGTGTGTGTGTGTGTGTGTGTGTGTGTGTGTATGCTCATTGCAGCTTATTTGTACTAAGACTAGAAACAATTGGTTCAATATTATTGCATACTCATATGATGAAATGTTATCAATTCATTAAATAAGAAACAATTGGGGTGCCTGGGTGTCTCAGTCAGTTAAGCATCTGACTCTTGGTTTCAGCTCAGGTCATGATCTCATGGGTTGTGAGATTAAGCCCCCCATCTGGTTCTGTACTCAGCAGGGAGTCTGCTTAAAGACCCTCTCCCTCCGTCCCTCTCCACCCACTCTCTCTCTTTCTCACTCTCTCTCTTTCTCACTCTCTCTCAAATAAATAAATCTTTAAAAATAAATAAATAATAATTAAATAGCTGCTGCATTCCTAGAACCTTATTAAATTATAAAGGAGAATAAAAAGTAGCATAAAGCATGTCTTATCCTGGAGGAGCATATGACCTGCTTGGGAAAGATCAAAGATGCACATGTCTCTGGCTTTAAATTTTGTGTCTTCTGTGTGACTCAACTCTTTGATTTGTGTTCCTGAAAAATAATCTTCCAGGGGTGTCTGGTAGAGCATGCAACTCTTAACCTCAGGGTTGTGAGTTCAAGCCCCATGTTGGATGTGGAGCCTGCTTTTTTTTTTTAAGATTTTATTTATTTATTCGACAGAGATAGAGACAGCCAGCGAGAGAGGGAACACAAGCAGAAGGAGTGGGAGAGGAAGAAGCAGGCTCATAGCACAGGAGCCTGATGTGGGGCTCGATCCCATAATGCCGGGATCACGCCCTGAGCCGAAGGCAGACGCTTAACCACTGTGCCACCCAGGCACCCCTGGAGCCTACTTTTTAAAAAATAAATAAGAAATAAGAAAAAGAATCTTCCGGACTGGGGGTTGGCAAACTCTACTTTGTGGAGCATAATCCAAACTCCTTGCCTATTTTTGTAAATAAAATTTTATTGGAACCCAGCCATGGCCATTCATTTACCAATTGTCTATGGCTACTTTCCTGATACAGAGTTGAGTAGTTGCAACAGAGACCACTTGGCCCAAAGCCAAAAATATGTACTAACTGTCCCTTTACAGAAAAGGTTTATCACCTCCTGTCTCAGGACTTAAAAACAAAACAAAAAATCTTAAAAATGGTTTGGAATTAAGCTTGATGGTTTTAAAATACGTCCATAAATTTTTTGATACACTTTTCCTTAAAAGGTGAAGCTTAATTCTCCTCTCTGAGTGTGGACCAAAACTTGGTGACTTCCTTCTGAAAAATAGAGTGTGGCATAAATAATGGTGTGTGACTCCTGAGATTAGATCATAAAAGATGTTACAGCCTCCTCTTCGCTCTTGTTCAGATCACTTGGTGAGAGGAAGCCAGTTGCTATGTTGTGAGGGCACTCAAGTAGTTCCGTGGAGAGGTCCATGGGTCAAGGAACTGAAACTTCCCACCAACACCTAGCAAGGAAATAATGCCTTCTACTAACAGCCACGTGAGGGAACCATCTTGGAAGTGGATCCCTCAGTTCTGGTCAAGCCTTCAAATAACTGGACCCCTAGCCAAGGCTTGACTACAACCTCATGAGAGAACTTGAGTCAGAATAACCCAGTTAAGCCACTCCTGAATTCTTTTTTTTAATAAAGATTTTATTTATTTATTTGCAAGGTAGAGGGACAGAGATAGCGAGAGAGCAAGCGTGGGGAGGAGAGGCAGAAGCAGGCTCCCCGCTGAGCAGGGAGCCCGAAGCAGGGCTCAATTCCAGGACCCTGGGATCATGACCTGAGCCGATGGCAGATGCTTAACCAACCTCTGAGCCACCCAGGCGTCCCAACCACTCCTGAATTCTTGACCCACAAAAACTGTGAAACAGTAAATATGTTGTTTTAAGCTACTAAATTTGAGGGTAATTTGTGATTCATCAATAGATAACTAATACAAAGCTGAAAACTTTAGCTCCTCTAGAGCAGTGGGTCCATGACTTTTTTCTTAAAGGGCCAGACAATGAATGTTTTAGGCTTGTGGGTCATAGGATCTTCATGGCAGTGGCCCACCTCTGCCACTGTAGCAGGAAAGCAGACACACACAACACAGATGAGCATGACTGGGTTCCAATAAAACTTTATTTACAAAAACAGGTGGCAGGCCTGTAGGCCGGTTTGCCATCCTCTGGTCTAGAGAAAGCAATTTTAATGATATTAAGTAGTGTTTAGAAAAGAGTGGTAGAAGGTGGGGGAATTTTCAGCTTCAGGTTGCAAAGCCAACTACCAGGGAAACCCATGATTAGGAAAGGCAATGTGCACAATGTCATCACGATTCTCTTTTATCTTTCCCTGCTAGCTTTTGCCAAGAGGTTAGAGACATAAAATAATTGCAAGGGTGATGGGACTTTTCCCCTAATAAATCTGATAGAATGAGGACTGAGCACCATCCAGAAAATACAAAAATCTCCTCTTCTGGGTTTTGCCAACCTCCTAAAACCTGTGAGCACCGGTGCCAGAGCTGGTGTTTTAAACATGCAAAACAAGCTTATTTGGGGTGACAGGAAGATTATTTCCTATTAACACCTAGAAATAAGAACAAGGGACTAATAACTGTTAGCGGAAATTAAAAAGGGACCCAAACCTTACTTAAGTCTATTTCTTAACATTATGCTCGAAGTATGTCATATTCTTTTTTATGATCCTTAGAAGTCAGGAATTGTTCGGACCTGTAAATTCACCAAACACATTATTATTATTATTATTATTATTATTATTATTATTATTATTATTTATTTTAAGTAGGCTCCAACACGGAGTCCAAACTCATGACCCTAAGATTAAGACCTGAGCTGAGATCAAGACCCAGACATTCAACCCCCCGAGCCACCCAGGCATCCGTACCAAACAAATTATTATGAAAAAACTCATATCTGACCAGAACCACACGCTAACCAAATGTCTGTTAGAAGGAAGCCTAACTGGGTCTTACCATCATAGTCAGAAGTCATTATTCTCAGTGGCGACTCCTCACACTGCAGGCTCCCCATGCAGCCCTGCCACCGTGGACCTACTGCGATCATAGCTCACATTTACTGAACACCTGCTAAACACCAGGGGCTGTGGTAAATACGCTACACACACTCCTTCAGAATCTGCCTAATAACTCTGTGCGGTCCGCGTTGTTATCCCCATCTCACGGATGAGGAAAAAACTGACGGTCAGTAGCTCATCCAAAGTCGCTCAGCTACTAAGTGGCAGAGCTAGGATTTGACCCTTGGCAGTTGACTGCTGGAGCCCATGGTCCTGCCTATCGCCCTCCACCACCCCTGAGGAGAAAAGGTTAAGTGCAACATTGTGTGATAGCTGTGACCTCACAGTTTCTTTCAGAGCAGGTCAGTTTTGTTGAATGAAGAGAATTCAAATGCATTAAACAATTGGAAAACACCCTTACAAAACCCAATAGCACCAATCCTTCATTACCGCACAGTGGGGTAGCAGCTAATGGGGGTGGTTCCTAAATGAACGTGCCAGGGAAAAGCTAAACTAGACGGATTACTCCGAAGTTCCTGAAACTTTCTCCTGAAGTACGTAGTCTTCTGAAGACACAACAGGTTCACATCTCCCTTCTTGTGCTTACTCTGGGATGTATCCTCAGTTAGGGGAATGTTCCCCTCAAAACTTCTAATCTGTCTCCTCCTTTTCTCTCCTTTCCTCCCTCTCTGTGGTTCTGTAGAGTTGAATGTACATAATTTTTAAAAACGTGTGATGTTAGTCCACTGTAATACAAACCTAGAGCAGAACATAAATGCTAAGGTAACCAAAATGAAAACATTAAAAAAATTCTTTTGTATAAACACAGCACAAGTGTTAGGTACCTCCGGGGTATTCTGACGTGTCTCTGTCATGGTGTAAACACAATGCCTATTTTTCCTTAGCCACCTTAGCCCACCGTGTGCATGGACACAAATCAGGCGTAAGAACCCCTATCACAAGCAGGGCAAATTACCCTCTCCTCTAGGTATCTAAAGTCAGTACAGGAACTGAGGTGCTTTTGGAGACAACAGGTGACAGGACATGGCTGGGATCAAGAAATTTAGGAACCAGTGCCTGGAAACGAAAAGTAAAGCCACAAGAGGACAGGGAAGGACAATTAAGAATGTTCTCCCAGGAAACTGATCTCAGAGAAAGAAGGCAAAAAAGAAGATAGAATGGGAAAAGCTTTCTGCAAAAACCAGTACCTCCTGCATATTTCCTGTTCTCATATTAAGCCAAGTTCACAAGGGAGCTTGTTCACAAGTACAATCATTATAAGGTTAAAAAAGCAAAAAGGAGGGGCTGAAACAGAGCCAGAGCTAGGATAAGCTGCGTGACACACTCCCCTTGGGCACCAAATCGGAGAGTTGTCCCCCAAGACTCAGCGATCAAATAAGTAATATTGTAATGCAATAGTTTAAAAAATCAAATTGGCGAACTATAGCCAGCCGCCAGCTTTGCAAATAAAGTTTTATTGGAACCAGGGTCAGGTTCAGGGTGAAGTGACTGACTGAGGCAGGGTAGGTAGAACTCAGCAAGACAGAATTCCGTCCTTACTTAAAATGTTGACATTTTATGCATCGTGGACTTTTTGCACTGATTTTGAATTTTTAAAGAACATTGCATTAACACGTGATTTACTTTGATTGATGGGGTTTGGGGCCCCCCTTAAATTCTGTGCCTCACTCACCACCCCCTAGTCCTGCCTGGGTTGTAAAAGAGAGAGAGGAAGCAGGAAGAGACAGTGGTTTAAAAACTGATGCCGGGATTTGGGGTCAAGACCTAAAGCAGAAAAGTGGGAGACTCCATTTTATCGCGCTGTATGCATTCTGTGCCCTGGGCGTCCTCGCGCCAGTGAAGGCCGTTCTTTCATTGAGCTCCTTCCCTTGGCTTGGCAGCTGCACTCACTTTTATATGCAGGTCCTGGAATGCTGGGCGCTGTACGGCAGCCAACATCTCTCCTCTCCCTTCTCAAACATGACGTTCTCTGTAATTCAGTTACAGACACCTCTTTCCTTAGCCTTCTCACCCAGGGAGCCTGATCAAGGAATCTAACAACTAAGCCTCATTTGCCTTCTCTGGGTATGCAAGTGAATTTGCATATATCTTGTGTCCATTTGCATTCCCCTCACATGGGGCATTTAGAATAAAAACAACATTCATGAATCAAAATGAAGCTTGTTCCATTCTTCCTCTGTCAAAGTATGGTGTAAGTAAAAGGATACCACAGTGTGAGAAGGAGCTGAAATTATATTTGCCAGGGTTATGTGTAGTTTTAAAAGCAATCCAGTTTGGTGGAATTTACCACCACAAAATTGGCGTTTAATATTTATGGGTTTAGCCTTGGAGAAATCACTCATGACTGAAATAGCCCCCCCACCCCCTTCCACTACCGTCCTTGTAGAAATTTGGGCAAGAGCCCCTAGAAGCTAAAACTACTTTTCCTTCTCCACGTCACCACTTAGAGGGTGGGAAGCCTGATGGTTCTACTTCCCTGATTGCTCCATTTGGGGTGAAGTGGATGAAGAACCAGTTACAAAGGAGAAAAGGAAATTGGACTTTTGCTCTTCATCCTCCCTCCTTCTGGAAGCTGAGCGAAAGAACTCAGGAAAGGAAAAGAGCAGTCTGGTGTGAACACTGCATAGAATTTCATCTAAAGAAACAAACCACTGGACTGGGGACTACGAGTGCAAAATAAAATGGAGCTCAAAATGATGAAAATTGATATCACAAGCAATAAGGGCAAGTTCATTACAGAGCTGTTTAAAAAAGTAGAGCAGATAAGTAAGAATACATCAACATGCCTCCAGCACTATCTAAGAGAACCAGAGGGTGTGAGCCTTGCAATCTGTATGACAGGTAGAGAGTTCAGTGAAGAAGCATGACTCAAACCCTTCACAGCTTGAAAAAAAAAATTCCATTAGTTCATTTAGCCTTATTTTAAAATATCCAATTCTTGAAGCTATTTTCTGGTTATTGGATAATTTGTAACCAAGAAGAGGGGTGCTTTGGACAATGAATTTCTATTTTCAAACAGATACACCTCTGTATAATTGAATGTAGTGGCCCTGGCTTATGATTTGGTTTTGTAAATTTAGTTCGTAGGAATTGATGCCCAATTCAGCTCTTGGTTGAATTGATCAAATCAAGCTTCTGACCAAACTGTCACTAAGCTTGCTCATTTCCTCCTTTAAAATGCCACGTGCATCTAGAGAAATACTATGACAAGCATGCAGGGATAGAGGAGCAGATGGGCTCTCTTACCATTGTGCTCATAGGCACCAGAAAAATCTTGGAAGTAATGTAACGTCCATCATTAGGAGACTGGTTAAATATATTATGGTAAATTCATACTATGTGAAACTCCCAACACTGCTAACGAGAGTAAGATAGATTTATATATAACAATATGGAAATACTTCTAAGATGTATTATTAAATAATCTACATTTCAGAATAGTATAAGTATTATGATCCAATTTAGGTAAAATGAAGTATATATACATATATACATGTATGTGTGTGTGTGATATTTGTTTATGATCAAAACTTTCTGGAACAATATCAGTATTAGTAGTTTCTTGTTGAAAGTGGTCTTGGGAAGGATTGCAGGACCAGTAGACTTTTATAAAGTATTTCTGTAACCATGTTTACAATGGTCATGCAGTCCTTTTATATTGAATATTAATTTATAGTGATTAATTTATAACTGAAGTAATTAATATATTCTATACATTAATATATCCTACATTTATATGATTTATATTTATAGAATATTAACATATTCTATATTTATATGATTTACTAATTCACACATACACACACACACACACACACACAGTGAGTGCAAGTGTAAGCACTAATACATATGAAGGAAAACATGCCAAACAATTACAGTATTTCTCATTTAGTAGTTGGATGCTAGGTGCTTTTTATTTTCTTCCTTAAATATGTTTTTTCTAGATTTTTATAATGATCCTGGGATAGTTTCCTCGCTGTAAATAGCACTCATTGTTTATTCTTTTCAAGTTAAAAAAGTCAATCATTTTCAAAGTACAAAACTAGAAAATACACGTAGAATTAAAGGAACACTATGAAAATTCACCTATAATCTCAGCAGTCAAAAATAACCATGGCTAACCTTTTTGTGTATGTTTCTAGACCCTTTGCAGTGGTTTTTATCTTGTTGAAAAGGTGATCATTATAGGGGCACCTGGATGGCTCAGGTGGTAAAACGTCTGACTCCTGGTTTCAATTCAGGTCATGATCTTAGGGTCCTGGAATCGAGCCCCATGTCCAGCCCCATGTCAGGGTCTGCGTGGAGTCTGCTTGTCCCTCTCCCTTTCCCTCTGCCCCTCCCCCCTCAAATAAATAAAATCTTAAAAATAAAAAGATGGTCATTATATCTGTTCCATGATCTGTGTTTCTGTTTGTTAGGCATATTATCCAGAACATTCCCCTAGGTACATAAAGTATTATCCAATATGGTTTTTGATAACTTCACAGTATTCCACTTTATGGAGATATCATAATTTACTAGGTCAACTCTCTTCTTCTGGACTGTCTCAACTGGGCATTTTTTTTTTACTATATCTTTATATCCACCCCATTATTTCCTCAGGGTGGATTCCTAAAATTGAAATTCCTGGGTCAAAGTGTAAGATGTTACTTTCTCTTATTGTGGTAAAATATATATAACATACAATTTACCATTAAATTTAAAGTATACAATTCAGAGATGCCTGGGTGGCTCAGTTGGTTAAGCATCTACCTTCCACTCAGGTCATGATCCCAGTATCCTAGGATCGAGTCCCACGTTGGGCTCCTTGCTCAGCAGGGAACCTGCTTCTCCTTCTGCCTGCTTCTCCCCCCACTTGTGCGCTCTCTCTCTTTCTAAATAAAAAAATAAAATCTTTTCAAAAAAATTATACAATTCAATGGTATTAAGTACATTTACAAAGTTGTGCAACAATCAACATCATCCAATTTCAGAACTTTTTCATCATTGCTAACAAAAATCTTGTACCCATTAAGCAGTCATTACCTTTTTTTTTTTTAGATTTTAGTTATTTATTTGAGAGAGAGAGCACCAAAGAGAGAGCCAGCACGAGTGGGGGGTAGAGGGAGAGGGAGAAGCAGGCTCCCCGCTGGGCAGGGAGCCCCATGCAGGACTTGATCCCTGGACCCTGGGATCATGACCTGAGCCAAAGGTAGAGGCTTAACTGACTGAGTCACCCAGGTGCCCCTCATTTCCTTATTTAAATAATATTTTATTTATTTGAGAGAGAGAGAGAGAGCATGTGCAGACTCCACGTTGAGACAGAACCCAACATGGAGCTCAATCCCATGACCCCGAAATCACGACCAAGCCAAAGCCAACAGTGAGAACCTCAACCAACTGAGCCACCCAGGAGGCCCAAGCAGTCATTTCCTATTCCCTCCTTCCCTTTGTCCCTGGCAACCACTAATCTACTTTCTGTCTCTGTTGGGCCATACAGACTGACTTGCATCTGTATCCAGATTTGCCTATTTTTGATAGTTCATATAAATAGAATCCTACAACATTTGGCCTTCTGTGCTTAGCTGCTTTCACTTAGCATAGTGTTCTCAAGCTTCATCCATGTTGTAGCATATATTAATATTTTATTCCTTTTTATGACTAAGTAGTATTTCATATGTATAGATCATATTTTATCAATTCATCTATTGGTGGACATTTGGGTTGTTTCTACCTTTTGGCTGCTTTGAATATTCATGTACAAGTCTTTGTTTGAACATCTGTTTTCTGTTCTTTTGGATATATATCCAGGAGTAGAATTACCAGATCATATGTAATTCTATATTTAATTTTTCAGGATCTGCCAAACTCTTTTCCACAGTAGGCTTCACCCACTTAACGTTCCCATCAGCAATGTAGGAGAGTTTCAATTTCTTCACATCTTCATTAACACTTGTTTTTTTCTGTTACTGTTGTTTTGAATTCGTTTTTATTCATTTAAGTAATCTCTATATCCAACATGGGGCTTGAACTCATGACCTCAAGATTAAGAGTTGGACACTCTCCTGAGTGAGCCAGTCAGATGCCCCCTCCTTTTTAATTTGCTGTTGTTGTTGTTTACTGATCACCCCAGTGAATGTGAAGTAATTACTCATTTTGGTTTTGATTCACATTTCCCTAATGACTAATGATGTTGAGCATCTTGTCATGTTCTTGTTGCCCATTTGTACATACCCTTTGGAGAAATGTCTATTCAAGTTTTTTGTCCATTTTTTAAAAAGCTTTATTTATTTGAGAGAGAGAAAGAGAGAGCAGGGGGAGGGGCAGAAGGAGAGGGAGAGAGAGTCTTTAGGCAGACTCTGCACTCAGTGTGGAGCCCGACCAAGAGCTCAATCTCATCACCCTGAGATCATGACCTGAGCCAAAACCAAAAGTTGGTGCCCCTCTTTAATCCATTTTGAATTAGTTTTTGCATATGGTGTGAGGTAGGGATCCAACTTTGTTTTTTTGCGTGTGGATATCCAGTTGTTCGGCAACAGTTGTTGAAAAGACTATTCTTTTCCCCACTGAATCGTTTTGGAAGGCTTGTTGAAAATCAAAGTATCACTTTAAGATCAGAAAACACAACCAGAGTAATAAAAAAGTAGAGTGAGAATGTGTTTCCTCTTTTCTTCTCTACAACTTTTCATTAGATTCTTATGCCCTCATACTCAGATTGATGTAATGGCCTTCTAATTATCTTGCCTATCAGTGACAGAACAGAGTAATATCTCTTTTTGTTGTTTTGTTTTGTTTTGTTTTGTTTTGTTTTGTTTTGTTTTGTTTTGTTTTGTTTGAAGTAGGCTCCACACCCAGTATGGAGCCCAATTCAGGGTTTGAACTCACGACCCTGAGATCAAGACCTGAACTGAGATCTAGAGTCGGACGCTTAACCAACTGAGCCACCCTGGCACCCCATAACATCTTTTTATTACCACCATGTTATTAATTCCTTCATTTATAAATAGTTATTGATTGCCTACTTGATGCAGACAAAGAAGTTTCTCAACTGGTTGGGGTTGAGTTATATAGCTGTAAAACTTTCAAAAACATTTTCCAAGTGAATCAGATTACTACTACTAAAGTATTAACTGGTGACTAGACCTCAGAGCATAGTTACCCACCAAACTACAGTCATCAGTGCCTCTTAGCCTAAAATAATCAGCCAACCTTACCCATTGCTTCTACAATAGATGGATTAGAAGGAAAACTGAGCTAAAATGTATTCAAGAACAAAGGAGTAAGGAGATACATCCTTTTTAGCAGGGAGTAAAAATAATATTTTAATCTCAAAGTCACCTGTCATTTATTCTTTCCACACACTAATTGGATGCCTACTATGTGTCCCAGGATTATAAGAAGGAATAAGATTCAGATGCTGTGCTCTAATTGCTCACAGTTTAGAAAAGGAGGCAGTTATTCTTAAAGATAAATTATAATCCAACATTGTAAGTACAATAATAAAAATATGAATTAAACACCATAGGAACACTAGAGTGCAGCAAGTTTAATAATAGGAATATTCCTTTTTTTCCTTAATGGATCTGTTAAATTTCCACTATAATTATCTGGAAACTGTTACAGTATTTCCCCATTACCAGCTTATCTTTTAATCCCTTCATTTACAAATATTTATTGATTGCCTACTTGATGCAAAGAAATTTCTCATCTGGTTGGGATTGAGTTATATAGCTGTAAAACTCTCAGTAACACTTTCCAATTTTGTGATACATTTTAAAATTATATAAAATGAATACATTAGAAAAAATAATACAGTGTGAGTTAACAGCACAAGAGCTCTGACCTAAAACCAGAACCAGATGATTAATCTAGATTAGCAGTTCTCGGGGATGGTGTCTCAGTACAGTGGTACGTAACCATAAATTGTGCAGCATGACACTGCGTACCCTTAACAGTTAAGATGTCAGAGTTTGCACACTATTTCACACACGCAAGCACACATACAGAATTGAAGATAATTCTCAGACATCATTTTCATTTATTTGCATCCTTCTATATATTTACTTGAGAGATTCAGTTACAAGTTCTCAAGAGGGAAAGAATGATGTATCCAGGATACATTCCATGAAGAATTCAAAGAATGGGTAGCATTTGGAGATAAATTGGAGGAGAGTACATCCCCCTAAGTGGGAAAGTTGTGAATGTGCATGATGTATTAGGAGAAATAAATAGACTGGCCTAGCTGAGCGGAGATTTATAGAGGGTTAGTGGTCACATGATAAGGACACTGTTAATACTGTAAAACGATAATACCTAACTTAAGATACAAAGAGATTTCAACAGGGCCTTGAACATCTTCATCCATGTTTATCAGGCACTTGAAGAACATCAGGCAAAGCCACTCTGGGAATATAGTAATAATAATAAAAGTTGAGTACTTACCTTGTTCTAGGCACCATTCTAAGTGTTTTACGTGTATTAAACCACTTGTGCCTTACAACAGCCATGCGAGGTAAATATAATTATTCTCCCCATTTTGCTGAGGCTTAGAAAAGTTATGATTCTTGCCCAAAAGCCCACAGCTAGCCCTGATTTGAACCCAGGCAACTCTATATGCCTTTCTTCTTATCTTCTTCTATCTAATACTATAGTGACCTAGAATAGAATAGTAAGCATGAAGGAAAAAACTGAACAGCCAAAAAAGATGTCAAAACTTTTTAATGTCTTTCATTTTGCCATAAGGGATTCCCTCAGGCTCAAGGCCTATTGACTTTTATCTTAGGCACAATTTTAATAAGCGTGTTATTTTTAAAACCCATGGGGAATGGTAAGGAACAAATAAACATGCTAATTTCTGAGAGAAAAGTCGAGAAGGAACAAAAAAGTGAGAATGCTGATAAAATTAAAATGCACAACAAGTCTGGGTATCTTTTAGGTCCTAGCAAACTCACATAGATACTACAACAGCCAAGGAGGGTATCATTGTGCCGGCACATAGAATTGATATTCCTAATAATTATCCTGGGTCATCAGTTAAGAGTCAAATTATGGGGGAGCCTGGATGGCACAGTAGGTTAAACATCTTACTCTTGGTTTTGGCTCAGGTTGTGATCTCAGGATCGTGAGATCAAGCCCCACATTGGGCTCTGCACTCAGCACAGAGTCTGCTTGAGTTTCTCTCTCTCCCTCTCGCTTTGCCCCTCCCACCCTGCCCCTCCACTCTCTCTCTTTCTCTCTCTCAAATAAACTAATGAATCTTTAAAAAGAAAACTTAAATTACAGTCAACACTCTGTTTAAGAGAGGGTCAAGCCTCAAACCAGAGGGCCCTCTCCTAGGAACTTTATCCCAGAGAAAGATTTTAATGAGAGGAAACCTAAGGTCCTAGGAAGACTATTTACTTTTTTTTTAATTTCCAGTATAATTAACTTGCAGTGTTATTTAGTTCCAGGTGTATAACATAGTGATTCAGCAACTCTATATTCAGAGCTCATCACTATAAATGTACTCTTCATCCCCTTCACTTATTTCACCCACCCCCCACCCCACCTGCCAGCTACCCACTGGTAGCCACCAGTTTGTTCTCTGTAGTTAACAGAGAGCTAGAAGACTCTTTTTTTTATTTTATTTTTATTTTGTTATATTAGTCACCATACAGTACATCCCCAGTTTTTGATGCAATGTAGAAGACTATTTCTAACCAAGCAAATGGGAAGGCCAGAATCTTCTGAGGGAGATAAACTTTTCAGGGAATTTTTTACTATCTTTGATGGACACAATCAGGAAATGTGACTTAAATTGAGAGAAACCTCAGGGGCACCTGGGTGGCTCAGTCAGCTTAGCGTCAAACTCTTGGTTTTGGCTCAGGTCATGATCTGAAGGTTGTGAGATCCAGCCCCATGTTGGGCTCTGCATGGAGTCTGCTTGAGATTCTCTCCCTTTCCTTCTTTCTTCCCCTCTCCTCCTCTGCCCCTCTCCCTGTTCATGCACACTCTCTCTCTCTCAATAAATAAATGAAATCTTAAAAAAAAAATACATTTTTAAAAAGTTGAGAGGAGCCTCAGCCTCAGACAGTGGAGAAAAATATGGGCTGAAATAATCCTGGTTCTATAAATTAGAGCAAACTCTTCTCTCTTCTGCTTGCAAAATAAATCTGGGCTGCCTTGAGGGGGAAAAAAAAGACATTCATTTGTTTCAACCCAAAGTAAATACGAGAACAAAAACTGACAAAGCCACAATTTTTAAATAGCTACTGAGAAAATATTAACTAAAATACTAGCAAAAAAAATTCAGAAGTATTTTTTAAAAATTAAACACAAGACTAAGTAGGATCATATCAGGAATGCAAGAATAGTTCAACATCAGGGAATTTATTGTGATAATCAAACATATTAACAAATCAAAAGAGAAAAAGCATATTATCATCACTTTTGAGTGATTTATTGATTGATTCATTCAGCCAACAAATTTTCATTATGCATCCACTGTGTACCAGGTGCTGAAGATATGGCAGTGAGCATAAATAGCAAAAGTCTTTGCTGGCAACAGCTTACATTTTAGTCAAGGTAGATATACAATAAATAATTAAGTAAATAAATATATATAATTTGTAATAATGTAATAATTATATGCTATGATTCAAATAAAGCAAGTTAAGATGATGATAAGGATGCTATTTAGTATAGGGTGATCAGGGAAGGCTCTCTGTTAAGATTACTTTTTAAAAAATATTTATTTGACAGAGAGAGAGCACAAGCAAGGGGAGTGGCAGGTAGAGGGAGAGGGAGAAGCAGGCTCCCCGCTGAGCAGGGAGCCAGATGCAGGACTCAATCCCAGGACCCTGGAGTCATGACCTGAGCCCAAGGCAGATGCTTAATGGACTGAGCCACCCAGGCACCCTAGTTAAGATTACTTTTGAGCAAAACCTAAAAGAAGTGAATGGGCTAGCCAAGAGAATGTCTGGGGAAAGAGAGTTCTGGGTAGAGAAAAGAACAAATACAAAGGTCCTAAAATTGGAGAGAGCCCATATTTTCAGGGATACCAATATGGCGGGCATAGAGTAAGCAAAAAGGAGACTAGAAGAACACAAGGTTAGAGAGGCAGAGGGCAGAGAAGACAGATCATGTATGACCTGTAAGCCTTGGTAAGAAATTTGGTTTTTATTCTGATCGAGACCTGTAATCACTAGAAGGTTTTGAATAGAAAAGTGGTATGATCTGACATCCATTATAAAAAGATTTCTTCTGACTACTAGGACAAAAATTAGTTCTAGGGGTAAAGGTAGGAAAGTAAGCAAGCAGATAGGAAAATGCTGCAAGAATCCAAGTAAGGAATGGTAATAGCTAGTCCCAGGATGATAGTAAGTGAAGGTGGGGAGAAGTGGTTATACCCCAGACATGTTATGAATTCTATTATACTATGAAGCTGGCTTTTTTTAAAATTAGGGATTCTCAGTATGTATTTTTTTCTCTGTATCAGCTCAGTTTTCCAGAGAAAAGTCCTCCTGTTTCCTCCCTGGAGATCACAACAGTCTGGCTGCACGCTTTCTGGAGCTGGGTAGGGAAAAGAGCAGAATGTCCTGTTTAGGATACAGACTTTATGTCTTCATACCATGCCCTTGTTTTCATACCCAGTCCTCAGAGGCTGATAGACCAAAGTCCAGAGCCTTCCCAATTCAGTTTTTCCAAAGAAGATGACTTCCTTCTCATGCCTGGTGAGGGAGAGGAAACATCTGACTACTTGGGAGTGAGAATGGGGGGTGAGTATCTGGGTTCTATCTGATTCCTATATGGATTAGGAATCAGATAGAACCCAGATTTATTGCACTTTGCTTTATTGTGCTTCGCAGATACTGTGTTTTTTACAAATCAAGGGATTGTGGCAACCCTGTGTTGAGCAAGTCTATCAGCACCATTTTTCCGATAGCATTTGCTCACTTCATGCCTCTGTGTTTGGTAATTCTTGCAATATTTCAAACTTTTTCCTTATTATATTTGTTATGGTGATCTGTAATCAGTGATTATGACTCACTGAAAGCTCAGATGATGGTTAGCATTTTTTAGCAATCAAGTATTTTTAAAATAAGGTATGTACATTGTTTTTTTAGACATAATGCTATTGTACATTTACTGTATAAGATACACATAACTTTTATAGGCACTGGTTAAGAAAGTCTTGGGATGCTTGCTTTAATGCAGCAGTCTGGAACCAAACCCACAATGTCTCCAAGTATGCCTGCATATAGTCTTCACCCCTCCAATTCCTGTGGCTTTCTCAGATTCCATGGTACAAATCTGTGTGCTTGTTACTGGTATCTTCTTTCTCTGCAGTTCCTAGGTTTTACCATCCTCTGACTCCTTAAGTCATTCATCATTTCTCCATGCACTTTTAGCCTTCACGTACTATATCTTGGGGTTAGAGACATCTCCTAGTGTCATTGAATATGGATTTTATGCTTATATTTCTTGTTATCTTCCTACAAATGCCTTTAAACACATTAAATATGCTGTGGGGCACCTGGGTGGCTCAGTCGATTAAGCAGCCAACTCTTGATTTCAGCTCAGGTCCTGGGATCGAGCCCTATGACTGACTCCACGCTCAGTGGGGAGTCTGCTTGAGGATTCTCTCTCTCCCTCTCCTTCTCCCCCTCTCCCTGCTCTCTCTCTCTAAAATAAATAAATATTTAAAAATATATATATATTAAATATGCCTAATATCACTCATAATAGGAAACTACAAATTAACTAGCAAACATCATTCACAAATGTCCTCACCACATAAGCCTTTCCATGAGTGGGTTGTCTAAGTGTCCTCAAGACATGGCAGCTGACTTCCTCCAGGGTGATGAAAGTGATGGAAGAGATAGAAAGCCCAAGACAGAAGCCGCAGTCTTTTTTAAAACAGCTTTATTGAGATATAATTCATATACCATATGATTGACCCATTCAAAGTGTACAGTTGAATGGCTTTAGTATATTTACAGAGTTGCGCAGTTATTACCACAACCAATGTTAAAACATTTTCATTACTTCCAAAAGAAACCCTGAACCAAGCTCTCACACCCCAAGCTCCCCGCACCCCCACCACTGCAGCTCCAGGCAACTCTCAATCTGTGTCTATAGATTTGCCTATTCGGGACATTACAGACAATTAGAATCATACAATATCTGGTCTTCTGTGACTGGCTTCTTTCACTTAGTATGTTTTAAAGGTTCAACCATGTGTTAACCTCTGTCAGTATTTCATTTCTTTTCATTAGGTGCTCTCTTTTTTCCCACTATCTTTTAGTGAAATTCCTACTTACTTCTAGTTACATATATAAGTTTTTCTGTCTCTTACTTTCCCAGATCCAAGAAAGACTTGGCCCTTTTTGGCTCAGGATCTGGGTTGGCACTTCCCAGTCTCAGAAAAAGTACCTTATAGAACTAGCTGAGGTTCTAATTTGGCTTGTGGTTCCTGGGTTCTTAAAATCTTTTATAACCTAATATTACAAGTGCCACACCACTACGCCTGCCACATTCTGTTGGTTATACAGACCAACCCACGTAGAACATTCACAAGGGTGTGAATACCAGAAAGCAGGAATCACTGAGGGCCATCTTGGAGGCTGCCTACCACAGGGAGGATGTCGTCATGTTGCAATCCATGTGAGAAGTAAAGACTTAACCTCTAGATTTGCCCCATCTTATAGATCACCACTTACAAAATAACAAAAGCAAAAAAACAACAAAAAGCTCATGTATGCTGCATGATACAAAGAAAAAGCCTTCACTTAGAGGGAGCTTTGGCAGGAAGTCAGTCTTACTTCAGCAGCACCTGAGGTCCCTTGATCAATACAGAAAGTGAATATCTGGTACCATGGAAATGAGGAAATGAAGCTTAACACTTGGCTTTAAAAGAAACCAATGGCTGATAGCAAGCTGACTAAATATAGCGTTAGCTATATAAATAAAGTTGAAAAACACTCACCTGGCATAAATGTATTCACCCTGATGAATGATTATTTCCAATAATAGCTACTGTACCATAGGAAAGAAAGTAACTGCAGCTTTCTTATGGTTTGGTCATGAATATTCACTCAGTCATTTTGTTAGTCAACAAATATTAATGGTACAGCAGGGACTTTTGCACTCAATTAATATTCTGAGTTCCCCTTTGGGATATGACACTATATTTAACAATATAATAAAAAACATAAGAAGCATAAAACAAATACACAGTCCCTTCCTTCAAAAATCATTCACTCAAAGGCAAGAAAAAAAATAGACAAATAACAAAACTGGTATTTGTTTTTAAAGATAATAAACACTAGGAGCTATAAAAGTTCTTCTTTAAAATACACATATATTGCCATTTGCCTTGAATTCTCTTTTTTCATCTCCATATGTTTTTAGTTATTGATGGAAACTGTTTATATACAAGATGACTTTTTCAATTTAAAACAAAAAAGCACATTTTAGGGCACAGTGTAGCAACACCATCTGTTTGGACTTATTTCCCTGGCTGACATGTGTAGGTCAGCTTGGTGGGTAACAGTAGTAAGATGATCATTTGTAGTTTTAAAACTCCTTTGAGAGATTAATTTGTGTTACATCATGTAAATGTAACCACATCAAAAGAAGGTAAGTTGGGTCTCTTTGGTACAATTAAAATACAAAGAAATACACAAAGATATCTTTACTAAACTTGATTCCGTGGAAATATTCCAGATGAACAGATTGAAGAAAGCTTTTATTTAAAATAGTTTTGCAGATAGGTATAAACTCACTCGGATTAGTCTGTGATGGGCCAATAGTAAAGAATGTAATTTCCATTTCTGTGGAGCATTAACGAGAAATTTTAGTTTGTGTATGTGCAAGACCAACTCAAAAACAACATGCAAACTACCCAGTTACAGCCTCCATCCCATTTCAGTTTCTATACCATTAGCAGAAACTATCTCACAAATAGATGCTTTCTCTCAAAGGAACTCCCAGGCACAGTAATGTCAAATGAGGCTCCAAGCTCCTCATATAGAAAGGAAGAGGGAATTTAAAAAGCTTTAAGTAGAGATGACTCCTTCTTCCATCCTATAAAAAGCAGATATATAACATTTTACCCCCACTAGATTGGCAAGTTACATGTAATAATACCAAATATTGACAGTAAGTAGAATTCTCGTAAACTGTCAGAGAACTGAAAACCATTTGGCATTAATTACCTAACAAAGTTGAATATTTGTATACTCCCCAACCCAGCAGTCCTACTCCTAGGTACACAACCAAAAAAAAAATACTTTGCATGTGTTACCAGAAGGCATACATGAGAATTTTTATAGCAATGATGTTTACAATTTTTTAAAAGGCTAGAAACAACTCAACTGTTTATTAATAGGAGAGTAAATTGCAATATATTCATACAATAGAATGATATATGGTACTGAAAATCAAGAAGTCATTATACACAACAACATGAATGAATCTGGGCAACATAGTATTGAGTAAAAAGGGCAAATCCCAGAAAACTATATATTGGATGGCAGCATTTTTCTTTCTTTTTATTTATTTAACTTCAGTTAGTTAACATATAGTGTATTATTAGCTTCAGAGGTAGAGTTCAGTGATTCATCAGTCTTATAATACACCCAGTGCTCATTACATCATGTACTGTCCTTAGTGTCCATCACCCAGTTACCCCATCCCCCTGACCCCCAGCAACCCTCAGTTTGTTTTCTATGATTAAGAGTCCCTTATGGTTTGTCTCCCTCTCTAGTTTCATCTTGTTTTATTTTTCCCTCCCTTCTCCTATGCTCCTCTGTTTTGTTTCTTAAATTCCATATACGGGTAAAATCACATGATAATTGCCAGTCTCTGATTGACTTATTTCACTTAGCGTAATACCCTCTAGTTCCATCCACGTCATTGTAAATGGCAAGATTTCATTTTTTTGATAGCTGAGTAATATTCCATTATATATATTCCATTATATATATATATGCCATCGTTCCATTGTGTGTGTGTATATATATGTATATACATATATATATATTATATATATTATATATATAATCTTCTTTATCCATTCATCTGTTAATGGACATCTGGGCTCTTTCCATAGTTTGGCTATTGTGGACATTGGTGCTACAAACATTGGGGTGTGGGTGCCCTTTCGGATCACTACATTTCTATCTTTGGGGTAAATCCCTAGTAGTGCAATTGCTGGGTCGTAGGGTAGCTCTATTTTCAACTTTTCGAGGAACCTCCATACTGTTTTCCAGAGTGGCTGCACCAGCTTGCATTCTCACCAACAGTGCAAGAGGGTTCCCCTTTCTCTGCAACCTCGCCAACATCTGTTGTTTCCTGACTTGTTCGTTTTAGCCATTCTGACTGGTGTGAGGTGGTATCTCATTACAGTTTTGATTTGTATTTCCCTGATGCTGAGTTGATGTGGAGCATTTTTTCATGTGTCTGTTGGCCATTTGTATGTCTTCTTTGGAGAAATATCTGTTCATGTCTTCTGCCCATTTCTTGATTAGATTATTTGTTCTTTGGGTGTTGAGTTTGGTAAGTTCTTTATAGATTTTGAATACTAGCCCTTTATCTGATAAGACATTTGCAAATATCTTCTCCCATTCTTGCATTTTTCTAAAGCTCAAAAACATATAGATCAAACAACATATTGTTTTAGCATAGATACATTTGTCATAAAACTAAATTTTAAAAAGAAAACAGCAATGGAAAGATAAGCATAAAATTCAGGATACTGGGTACCCTTGAGGATGGGGGAAAAGATAAGAGGGGAGCCCAGGCAGAGGTAGATACAAGTTACTGGGGAAAGATTCTAGATCTTGACTGGGTAGTTAATGATATTATCAAGCCTTATAGCTAATACATGTGTTACATAGGTCTTTCGTATGTATTAAAAAGAAAAATGTTTTGAGATTGATCTAGTTCATCCTGACCTACTCCAAGTGAGAGAGAGCTGTTGCTGCTGCTGCTTCTTCAAGATTTTTAAATTTTTTAAAAAGTAATCTCTACACCCAATGTGGAACTCGAACTCACAACCCGGAGATCAAGAGTTACATGCTCCAACAACTGAGCCAACCAGGCACCCGGAGCTGATGGTTATTCTGTGTGTAAAGAAACTGAAAGTAGTATAGCCCTAACTTCAAATAAGTAATGAGATAAAGAGTTCTGCAAAATAGAACCCCTCTGCTGGGGCGCCTGGGTGGCACAGCGGTTAAGCGTCTGCCTTCGGCTCAGGGGGTGATCCCGGCTCAGGGCGTGATCCCGGCGTCGTGGGATCGAGCCCCACATCAGGCTCCTCTGCTATGAGCCTGCTTCTTCCTCTCCCACTCCTAGAGCTTGTGTTCCCTCTCTCGCTGTCTGTCTCTATCTCTGTCGAATAAATAAATAAAATCTTTAAAAAAAAAAAAACCCTCTGTCAAAGATACTGATAGATTTTGAAGAGAATAATCAGCCTAGCTAGAGCCACACGATTATAAGTGAAATTAAATCTAGGTGAATTAAATGGGAATTTTCTTTCTAACACATGGATTGTGTGGCCAAATGAACCTCTTACCTGTCAGTCAGAAAACTGTGATGATCCAGAATGGGATCTCAGCATCACCAGGTGAACTTAAAATTTCCAGAGATAAAAGGAGCAAGAGAACTTTCAGGAAAACTGGAGGTTCAGAATATAACAGCCAGGGGGGTGCCTGGGTGGCACGGCGGTTAAGCGTCTGCCTTCGGCTCAGGGCGTGATCCCGGCGTTATGGGATCGAGCCCCGCATCGGGCTCCTCTGCTATGAGCCTGCTTCTTCCTCTCCCACTCCCCCTGCTTGTGTTCCCTCTCTCGCTGGCTGTCTCTATCTCTGTCAAATAAATAAATAAAATCTTTAAAAAAAAAAAAAGAATATAACAGCCAGGATAAAATAGGAAAAAAATACAAAGGCTAAATGAATTGATTTTTTTATTCAACTAACTTTTCTATAGCATAAACTATGCAGCAGGGAAGGGTAAAGGACCGGAGTAATAGAGTATGAGACACAGTCCGTACTCTCATGGAACTGATAATGTAGTAATGAGGAAAAAAACCTTTCAATGTGTACGTGAAAGACATACTACCTAGAGAAGCCATAAAAGCCCTTCTCAGATAGAGAAAGCAAGTATAATGGTCTAAAACCAAGAAAAGGAGAGTTTACTTGAAGATTTTTAAGAACAATGCAGTTGATGAATCTAGTGGTGAAGAAGAGGACGGTTTTGGGGTATTTTTTTAAAAAGATTTTATTTGAGAGAAAGCATAAGTAGCGGGGAGGGGCAGAGGCAGAAGCAGACTCCCTGCTGAGCAGGTAGCCCCGTGGGGCTCAATCCCAGGACCCTGGGATCATGACCTGAGCCAGAGGCAGCTGCTTAACCAACTGAGCCAACTAAGCACCTCAGGAAGAGGACAGTTTTACTCTTAGGCCAAGACCTGTGAACTTGAAATCTGAAGAAAAGAAAGAACTTGGCTTGGCTCTTGAGAGAGGGCAAGAAAAGTTAGTGCCACAGGGGGTGGGAGTTCACATTTATTGAGCACTTATTATGTGCCCGATCCTCTTGTAAATGCTTTTTATGAATTAACTAATTTAATCCTCATAATATACCTATGTGGCTGCTGGCATTATCATCCTTATTTGATAAACGAGGAAACAGACCCATAGAAACGAAGTAATTTGCCCAAAATCACAGTTAGGAATTCGAAGGCAGAGTTTTGAATCCGAAAGATTGGGTTACCCCGACCACGTTCTTGACTGCCACAATGAATAGAGGAGGGATCTCCTAACTAAAGGTTAGGAAAAGCAGAAGAGCTAAAACAGATTCATCACTTGAATTCACTGAAGTGTTTATATTCACTTGAGGTGAATTATAAATACGAAATTTTTACCCCTAAGACATTGTTACACTTTGGTAAATATTAATGGCATGCCTCAACGGTTTTGTATTGGATACTATCAATGTAGAATATTGCAGAGGAACTAGTTGGAGAAAAGCTGTGTCTCCCAAACATGGTCTCAGGAGAAAATGTCATCTTTCTCTCTCAGGAGATAGAGGCAGAAAGGTAATCCTTGGCAAAGCCCTCGATTTTCCATAGAATAAACCGATGTACTTTATAACCAATCTCAATGCACATGGGTATGTATTTAGTCTCTTTTTTCCTTCTCAGCAATTTAATAACTGACTTGTGGCTCAATTGGTTCAACAGGATGCTAATGAGGTAAAATTGATGGGTTTAATTCCTTTTTAGCTCTGGTGCCCATGAACTGCACCCCTAAATTTAGCAAACATGAGCTGTTGAGTGACTCCTGAGAAATTATGTTTGGCTCAGAACAAGTCTATCAACATTACACAAAAGATAGTACTTTACTGAGTGTGTGTCAGAACTTTCATCTTTGTATTCAAGGGCAACACATTAATTTCCACAGAGAACGATTAAAGTGACTTGTTTAATGTCTCACAATGGATTTCTAGGATGATCAAGAATAGATGCTTGGAAAGAAAGTTCAATATGATATACTTACTCAAACTGACCCTACCTATGTTATACAGTTATAACAGTCTTTGCCCAACTTCATAAAATATACTCAATCTTGCAATCAGTCAATGAATCAATACAAAAATGATCTGTTTCTAATTACTTATGGAGAATTCTTACCTGAGGACACAGTAATGAAAACCAAGTCAGTTCCAATTCAAAAATGTGAATTTAATATGCTTAGAATACAGTTATCTGAGGCAGTTATGTAATTCATTGAGTGCAAAAAACCTACAAATCGGTGACAGAGCTTTATTTAGCAGGTGGTACTTCTCAATAAACGAGATGCAAATTTTTAAATGTGATCTGACATCTGACAAGGCCATAATAATAAGGGAGGTGTCCCATAATTATGCAAGGATATTCAGTGAAGAAAAGGTGAAAGATAAGGTTAACATGAAAACCTATCAGACTGAGAATAAGGACAAGTAAATCTGTGATCTCAGTTGAGAACAGAAATGGCTGAGATTATACCAGGAGCAAATAAAATAAAATGAAAAAAATTGTTGAAGGGTATTCGTAAAGAAAATGTAAAATTTTGATGTCCGATATTTCAGAGTATAAGTAAAAACCCGTGTTCTTGGAAAGAGCTGATATTAAAACTTCCCCAAAGCAGAGGGGAGGGAGGGAGGAATAGAGAGAGGGAGAGTTAGTTTATTGGCAAAGAATGCAAGCTAGGAAGGAAAATTGTCTAGGTTCAATTCTTAGCTCTGTCACTTAGTAGCTGTGTGATTTTTACAGTTTCCTTAATCTGTCTGCACCTCATTTTTCTCATTTGTAAAATGAGGAAAATAAAACTTACTCATAAGTCTGTTGTAAGGATTTTATGAGCTAATATACAGAGTGTTTACATAGTGCCAGGTACATAATAAGAGCACTATATAAACATTATACTTTGAATAAAAGATATCTAAAGATTAACATCAATAGTGATATTTAATCAGAGAATCAAGAAGAAATCCGGTAGATATGGAATCCTTTATCCAAAATCCTTGGGGCCAGATAGGTTTCTGAATTAATTTTTAAAATATATTTTAGGAGGTAACATATTATGCTATCTATATTTTATGTAGCCTATATTGTCCTGGACAGTGGCCTCTAATCAAACACATATTTCCATAATGAAATGCATCAATAGTCACACCAAGTGGAATAATGAAGACTTTAAATAGAGTCATGTCAGTTCAGATCAGATTTTTTTACACCAAAAAATTAAGAAAAAAATGTTTTGGAATTTGGAATTGCAGATAAGGAATTGTGAAGCTTTGTCTACCATGAATCTTACTGTATTAAATAATGGAATAATAAACATGGGAAATATAGAGCAATAATGATATTAAATGATAAACATTTCTGAAAACCTAATGTGTACCCAGGAAACTTGATGTTTTTTTCTCTCTTAAGAAAAAGACGTATACATAGTTATCCCGTGGGATGGTACCTGGATTATAGTTGGGAGACTTTATGTGGCATAAATTTCTCATGATGCCTAGAACATCTCCCTAGATATTCTTATGACTGACTATTTCAGGTTTCTGCTCAAAAGCTACTTCCTCAAGGAGGATTCCTTGATCACTCTATTTAAAATACCAGGTGGGAGGCACACACACAATCACACAGTGAACTCTTGCCCCTTTACTTCATTTTCTTTTTAGCACTTATCACTATCCAGCATTATATTATATATTTGTCTGTTATCTGTCTTACTAGACTGGAAACTCATTGGGAACAGGGACTTGGTTATGTTCAAGCACCTGGAACAATGGTTGACAAACAGGCGGTTGATAGACAGTGTCCAATAAGTGATTTAAGAAAATAAGCCTGATTCATAAACAGTGGTGGGTTCTAAGAACTAGTCCTGAAATACCAGTTAATACTTACTTTACAAAAGGAAATTCAAGGCAAAATAAATAAATAAAATGCCATCTAAACATCAGCTGTAATACATTTATGTTATATTTATGTTATATATATATATATATGTTATATATATATATAATTCCATAATAGTAATTTAAGAACATTTATTCTCAGGGCGTCTGGCTGGCTCAGTCAGAAAAGCATGTGACTTTTGAACTTGGGGTCATGAGTTTGAGCCCCATGTTGGGTGTAGAGATTACTAAAAAAGAATAAACTTTAAATATAAATAAATAAATAAAAACATTTCTTCTCTATACATATACTTATCAAATAAACATTGATTTACTCTCTAGGAAGTAAAAACTAATCATTAAACTTACATTACATTTACATTTAATAATTAATTTTCAGTATTTAGACAAGAAGAAAAAGTATACTTAGAGTAAACTTAAAGTATAATAATTATTTAATAATAATAAAGTATAAAAGTAAGTATAATACTTAATTTTCAGGATTTAGACAAGTATACCAAAAAGTATATTAAAGATAAAAATAAAAATACTTAAAGATAAAAATAGAGCACAAAACATTAAAGAACTTACTTTGTGTTTTTCCCATGGAGGATTATCTTGATTTTTTCCCCTGACATATTTCACTCACCACTGAAAGAAACCAGCTGATCATCTAATCGCAAAGTGCTGCTGCATTTGGTTATAAAAATGGTCTAAATTAGCTTCAGAGGGCAGAGCAACCTGGTTGTATGTACACACCCACCTACGTATGCCTGTATTTAGTCTTGCTCCAGGTAGTAAAATTAAACACATTTATATTTTAAAGTAAGCAAACAAAGGAGTTTTGGGGTCACCATAAAATGTGCAACAATGTTCAAGAGTACTTTCAGTACAGATAGATTCACTCTTTGGAAAGGCCCAGGTTTCTTCTTCCTTTCTAACCTCATCCATAGGTCAGTTTTGACTTAGGAAAGGTGCAAATAGGAAGTTAGGCCACACTCTTGGCAAAAGTGTAAAAAATAACTACCATTTTCAAGTTACCATACTGTATCTCACAAACTGACATTCCATTGATCATGGTTAAAATAGTACAATTTCAACATCTGTAACTTTTACTTTTGCATTTTTTTCTTTCCATTACTCTTAAACCAGGAGGAAGAAAACGAAAAAAAGAAAATATTCCAATAGCAGTTTAGTGGCTTTCAAACTGTTACCCCGGATTATGCAAGGATTTGCTACTAGAATTATTTGAAAAAACAATGGAAATTGAGAATGTATATATTTCCCACAGGAAGAGGGACCCTCTGAAATAACACAAATTAGCACATATAACTGGGCCAATTGTTGTTAACCAACGACTCCAGGATGGGAAAAAGTAGGTAAAAAAGATAAAACCAGACAACCAATACCAAAAAAGATCAGAGACTCATAGTTACGTATGACAGTGAGATCAAGTTTAAGTAATTACTGGCCTCTTTGCTGTCAAGTGGTGTGTGGTGGTATTGTAGGTAGAAGGATCAGAAGTGATTTGCCACAGCTCTGGACGCTCAACAGAGAGGGTCCTGCTTACCTGCTTTTGAGAACTGGTTCAATATCATGTTAGCATTTAAGGAGTAAACTAAATGATCCACTTCAATAAATCCTACACTAACAAAATAAAAGCTGCCCTTGCTTAGGTGGAAATTCAAGATCACTAACGTAGTCTGTCAGGGCACATACGAACTATACAAGTCTCATGCTTCTGACTCTTGTCTCCAAGTCCCCAAACTGGAATAAAACCAGATAAATGCCTGAGGAACCACTTCACACCCCAAACACGTGCAAACTTTGTTCAACAGAACAGTTTACTGCCAAAATGGAGTTGGCAGAAGTTTGGAGCAAAGGCCCCCAGGCTGCATGATTTGCTGGCACCAGAGAGCTTAAAAATCTTAACATAATACTGCTGAGTTTGAGCTCCACCAATTTGCTTGAGACTCTTTCTCCAAGTTTGACCTGAGAAAGATGGAAGCTGCCATCAAGAAAGACTTTATTAACACTTCATCCTCTACCCAGAAATAATTTGATTTCCCACTCCTGATGGTCGTACTTCTACATTCTTTGGTAGTTTTGTTTATACTGTAAATCTAACACAGTCTATTTTGAAATGCATGTAAATTCAATTTTGTTTGGTTGCTTGGATAAAGGGGTACAGGGAGAATTACTGTAAATATATAAAATGAATTATGACAAAGTTCTACTTAGAGAATACTTGATCCAAATAGCCCCCATATATCACAATTTATTACCCTCAAACATTGTGGCAGAAATTAAGATATAGAATATCTGTAAGTTGCTATCAGTTTATATATGGTTTAGCTTGTATTGTCGCTTCTCTGAGTTTGAGTAATGGTGGTTTAGTTTGTATATGAACAATTTAGGAGGTGAAGAAAGGAGCCAATAAAGTTCTTCTCTTCCATGAGGGTGAACAATAAGGTGCTATTCAGGGTCCTCACAAGCTTGATGCAGTTTAATGAAGAAAACTGCACCCCAATTTTAAAATTGTAGTTACGGGTGCGTGGCTGGCTCAGTCGGTAGAGCATGCAACTCTAAATTTTGGGATCATGAGTTCAAGTCCCATGTTGGGCGTAGAACTTATTTTAAAAATAAATAAAATAAAATTGTAGTTAGAATACTGGCAACTATACAACTAGCAAGTTTAAACTTGTAAATTCTTAATATGCAGTATTGAAAAAGTGTGGTTTGTTTTGGAAGGTTATTTTGTGCTGGTTCAATACAAGATCAGGTTTAGAGTAAAGATGCTACTTGCTCCTCATACAGCTAAAAAAAGAAAAAGCTTTTTAAAAACTTTCAAATATTTTCTCTCAGTAACTCCATGTATTAACTTCTCTTTTGAAAGCTTTTCTGTTTTTCTTCCTCTAGAACCCAAATATTCTAATTCTCAGGGATGATTTCATATTTCTAATCTCCACAATAGAGTTGGATTCATTTAGGGCAAAACACTCTTTAGGATATCAAGTTGCAGAAGACTGTACTTTTTAAGATACTTATATAGTAGTGCTGCCACCTAAAGATGAGGTGAATAAAGAAGCAATTCAAAAGAAACGACCCATCATTCTTAAACCTGTCTCAAAAATTTTCTTACCTCTAACTAGGGATTAATAAACATTTTGCTGTTAGTAGGGAATCTGAACTGTTTCACAATAACTGATTGCTCAGCTGTAGTTTTCTATGGCAGAAAATTCCAACCTCAAACCCTTTCGTCCTCTGTGATTTGGGGTCTCCAGGAATACCTTCCAAATTTGTTTCTCTCAGACATTAGGCACTGCCTATAATACATGGGGGAGGGGCATCCAAAGATACCCGGAAGTAAACAATTGAGGGATTTCTGGCTTAGGGGATAAAGCAAGCAATAATAGACCAAAGGTGTTTCCCTCTATCGGTGACAGACTCCTTGCAACTCTGAACAACCGACTTATATTTTTGTAACTCGATTTTCTCATCTATAAAATGGGGTTAATTTCATCTCCCTCCTACTTGCCTCAGAGGCTTAATTAGATAAGCTTCCTAAAAAAAAAAGGTCTGGTCCTATAATAAGTGAGTTTAAAAGTCTAATGTAGCCTATTAAAAGGGTATTTTACTGTGCATTGCAAGGTAACTTCAAATTAAAATATACTCAGTTAAATAAGTTAGGACAGTGACTAAATTTTCCTAAACTACAGATTGACTTCTCTGAGACCTATTTAAATGATAAAGATGGCAAGGCAGCTTTCTATTTATTTGCAGCTGATAATTTTTAATAGATCCATCTTCCACGTACGCAATGTTACAGGGTGGAGATGTGACAGCATCCAAAGTGAGGAAAAAAGTTACCGTGCACCAAAAATCTTGTCAAACTTGGATTTCAAGAAAATTCTTAAAGGCTATTTTATAGTTCTGCATTTCGCCCTTGCGTAGCAATTTATGAAAACTAACTCGTCTCTTAACTTTCTCCCTCTCAGCCCAAGGACGCATAAATAATATTTATCAGGGTTTTGTCCTTAGTCACAGTCCCTCAAAGGGGCCCAGTTTCACCTACACTGCGTGGGAGGCTGGGCAGCAGCCCCACGCTTCCTGTCAAGGATTCCAGGGGCTAAAGCCTGAACGTCGTCTCGCCTCTTTCTTCTTTATGCTAATTTTGCCCTTCTAGCCCTCTCGGCGGGCGTCTGAAGGCCAAGGTGAGACCCTCCTGGGAGATGAAAGCCTTATCGCCTCCTGAGACTTGAGGGCGGAACGAGGGCGGGGGGAAGAGAGGGTGACAGGGTGGTAGCTGCACGGGTAACGACACTTAGGGCCCTAAGTTGGAGCTGATGCAGGCCCTACGGGGCTGTAGCCCCGCCTGAGCCTAGCTCCAGCCTTCAAAGCCCAACGAGGGTAAGTCCTCCTAGGGGCGCCACGGGCGGTGAGTAGAGGAAGTGCGGGCAAAGAGGCCACAGGCAGCCCCCTCCTCAGACGCGCCTCAAGGCCTGGGCCGTGGGCTGTTGACGCGCCAACGGCGGAGAAGGCGCGCGCACGCGCAAGAGGGGGGCGGAGAGAGCGCGCTCCGCGCCCGCCGCCGCGGCAACTGAAACGGAGGGACGCGAGGGCGGAGGGCGCGAGCCACGGGGGGAGGATGGGGGAGAGATGGTGGGTAACGCGGAGCGCGCGCTGACGTCGCTCGGAGTCACGCACGGAGCGCCGGGTTACGCGCCGACGTCTGGCTGCCACGACTTGCCGTCTGCGGCGGCGGCGAGCGGATCCCGCAGGGGAAGGAGGAGGAGGAGGGAGAGCCAAGGGGGCTGTGAGTGAGCGGGAGAAGCAGGGTGTGAGCCGGACTTGCCCGCGGGAAGGAGAACGAGCGAGACCGAGCCAGCCATCCGAGCCGCCTCCTCCTCCTCCCCTCGGCGTCCCGCCCCCGCCTGCCAGCCCGCCCTCCTTCCTCCTCAGCCGGCAGAGCCCGAGTGAGGCGCCGCTCGGCTCGCGCCGCTGTCCAGGACAGGTGTGCGCGCGCGCGCCCTCCTCCCCCTCCTCCCCTCCCCCTTTCCTCGCGCCAGCCTAGCGCCTGCCTAGCGCGCGCCCTCCCTCCCTCCAGCCCGCGCCCTCCCTCACCTGCGGCAGGACAGCGCCCGCCCGCCCGCCCGGGTAAGCCCCTCGCGACCTTCCCTGCTGCCACTGCCACAACTCTAGGTGCCGCCCACCCCGTCCTCTCTAATTGCTCTCTTATGCCCCAGGAATGATTATTGTACCATTGTAGACATCCTCGCACCCTCCCTCCGGGGACTCTGGCAGGGCAGCAACATCCCCCCCACCCCCGTAGCGCACGAACGAACGAACTCCCACCTCCAAAAAAAGAACAAAATCACACGCCCCTTAAAAAAAAAAAAAAGGCAATCCTACCTCCGCAGACGCTTGTAGACCACCAGTGGTGCCGTTTGCTTAGCGATCCCTAAGCCCCATTTCCCCTGGCCACCTTCGCCCCGGCCCTGGGACAGTGCGCCAAACGTGGCCGACACTCCCTGCACAGCAACCCTGGCAGGAGGAGAGAGGAAGGAGGGTTCTAGGCTTCACTACCAACCCCTCCTCTTCTCTGTTCAACCCCCACCCCCGCAATGCATACACCCGCCCAGGATGCGTTGTAAAAATAAAAAATAATACATTGGTGCTGACATCGCAGATGAAGGCAGGCCCAAGGATGGGTGGCCCGAACAAGGCATTTTTGCTGCCCCACGGAGCTAGGTCAGCTCAACATTCTCCTCTGCCTTTGTTCGGGGGCAAAAGGAACGGAGGCGAAGCTGGAGGGTCTTCTCTTTGAGCGACAGTGGGCTCCGGAGGCGGCTGAGATGTCTGTAGAAGAGACCCTCACAAATATATCTGCCTTGATTCTGAACTTGTGTAGAGAAAGGCCCAAGTCCGGCTAGGGCAACTTTCTTTGGCTCGTTGCTGTCTACCTCTGAATTAATGCCACCTTCATTTCTGCTGTTTGTGAGGGACCCTCTTAAGGGTTCTAATTCGTTCTGTCGGGCCAGGTGCTTTTGGAGAGCTTTTTGGCAGCGGTGTCTATGCTTGTGTCCCGTGTCCTTGGAAGGGAGGTCCCAGTGCTTTACAGTAGACGGAATTTGGTTTGATATCCTTTGGTAGACTGTCAGAGGAGAAAAGGAATTTTTTTATTACTTCAAGACCCCCACTGCTTCCAGCCCAAATTGACGTTTGCGAATTGCGGCTTTGAAAATTGGAGTGTTGACTAGAGTGTGGAGAGTTGCTGATTTCATTCCTTTGGATATTAGTAAAACCTTTTAAGTATCAGCCGGATGAGAGTGAGCTATTGACATTTGCATCGGTTCTGTTTGGGCCTTTTGAGTACATAAAATGTCGGGTTCTCGGAATCTTTTATCGAATTTAGAATGTGTGCTACGTTTATTTAACTCTTTTGCAAATGGTTGAAATGAAAACATTTTGTGAAGTGCGAGGATTCTATCACATGGATTGTTCTCTTTAGATTTTGAATGTTTAATTCATATCTTTAAACATTAAAATAGCATTGGAGAGGCATAATTTTAAAGATTAGGTGAACTATAGAAGGACGATATGCTTTTTTAAAAAATGATTGATGAAATACTATTACTGTTAGTCTTTATTGTTGTTAAACGTTTTACTTTACGCTTCATTTTCCTGGTAGATAGCCCTGAGAAGAAATGGGTAATTCCTGTACTCCGAACACTTGCAATGCAACATTCCAGTTAGTTTTAATGATTTGGGTATTGAAGATAATTGTCTAGTTTAAGACAGGCATTTAACCTAAGTAGCGCTTGAAAACACAACTTCTAATGTTCTTGCTTTTTTATTTTGGAAATCTGTGATATTAATCAGCATATTGTTTCTGTTGGGAACTCCATAATCAAAAGGGTTTATTACCCAGAGGTAGATTCCCTCCCTCCAAGTTTATTTTAAAAACGTGTGTGTATTAATTTTTACTTTTAAAGACTAAAGCTGAATTAGATTATTTCAGAATCCCCTGTAGTTTCAGGCTGAGGAAGACAGGTTTTTTTCCTTCTTGTTCTGCCTAATGTTTGTTTCACTTGTGAACAATTTTTTTTTGGTAAGAGTTTGTTAACGACATAGAGATAGTGGGATTAAAAATAAAGTAATCTCTGTTCTCTTCAAAATGTGTGTGTAGTATTAATAAAAGAGCGCAAGAAATCTAAAGATATTTACCAGATTTTTTTAAAGTAAGCAAACTTTGTAGAAAGGGAATATTTTTTGATGATTTTTAGTTAACACCTATATTTTGCTGCATATTAATATATTTCGTTTCCTCTTTGCCTTCCCTACATTGTATTGAAATCATCAGTTTAATTTTACAACTGTTTGTTTCAAAATAACAAATTCAAAAAGCTAGGCACTAGAACTGACTTTTCATTTACTAAGTATATTATTTAGGTAATTAGCAAATGCCTGGAAGTCTTTTCAAATCTACAAATTTTCTAATGGAGTTTCAATGTTATCATGCAAATCTAACTTTGAAATTCTTTTTAAGGTTCTAAACTTTTTAAGACTTTACTCTGAGTCAATATTCATTCTTCCCAGACTGCCTTTTAAGGCGACTGTATTCTGTAGCCTAAAGAAAGCCGCCTTTCACCACCATGCCCTCCCTAGTCTGACCAAAGCCCCACAGTTACAGGCTTATCCTGAAATTAACTTTTTGAGTAGTGAAAATGTACTAACTATCCAATTTATCATTGAATTATTTTGGAAAAGCCATTGTTAACCTTGTTTATCTTTTAGATACATTTGTAAAATAGGGAAGAAACTGGTATATAATGACAGAAATTGTATACATATATAACAAATAGTATAACATAAGTAAGTGCATATTTATGTGGAGAGATCCAGGTCTCAATCATTTGCTGATTTGGGCTTAAAATTCCCAGTGTAAGCATGCAGATGATATTTAACTTATGTTTTGTCTAGAAACTTCATCAGTTGCCTCTGCGCTGGGGAACTAAGAACTCAGTTTCTGGTGACACTTTTTCAGAAAATCGGGGTGTTCCCAAACTCAAACCGCTTCAGAACCCCTGGATGTAAACGTTTGGGACAGAGGGCAAGAAATTTAGACTCTAAAGTTGGTCCAAGAAGATGGGCAGTTTTAAACCCTAGTTTTCTGTCTTGGAGGGAGCAGTTATTAGTGTGGAAGAATGGCAGGGACTGGCAGGCGCGAGCCCCTTCATCACAATCCCATTGGGCTTCTTGCTGCTATGAGCTTTTTTGAAGGGGCAAAGGCTTGTTTCTGCACAAGGTAAACCCCAGAAGAAGAGCAGCGGCTCTTCTAGATCTTAAACAGATCCTAGCCGTTTTACAGCTGGGAGCGTAATACCCCGCCCTGCTCTGTGTGGAGACCCTGCCACTCAGCCTTTCCGCCCCAGTTTGGGGCCAGGGTCTATCCAGGGTCCTGATCGCTACTGTGTGAGCCTGCAGGAACCACTGCTTTTTCTCACTTGAAATTTTGTGTAGTCGGAAGTTCGCCAAAGTTCTTCTCTCCCCTTCCCTGCCGACTTGGGGACAAGGGAGGGAGTATAGAAAAATCAGCACCAACAGGGTTACTTCACGATACTGGAGGATGCCCCCCCCAACTAAGGAGAAGTTCTTTATGGGGCCCAAAGTCTGGATTTTTGTCTGTCAGCATGGGCCTCCCCTTCAGGGAACCATTTCAGGGACCACTGGACAGGTGGGTGGTTCTGGGGCTGGTTCCCACAGGACTACTCCAGTTTGCTCTTTGGTTGCCATCGTGCTTTTCCCTGTATCTTGCTCTTTAGCGGGAAGTAGCAAACATCAACCCAGAGCCAAAGGAGCTAATGTTGGGTAGAACGGAGACCTTGCTAAGAGAAAAAGGAAGCTGTGAATACTTAGCAGGCAGGTTTGCCTAGGTGATAAAAGGATATATTAGGGGACTTTTAAGGCTCAGGCATTGACAAGGCTTATGTCCTAGACTGGTCTGTGTTTCTTGTTCATTACTTGATCTACCCCTTTCTTTTCCTGGAAGCTTGCACAGCTATGTATTCAGCCGTCTCTGGGGCTGAATGAGGGAGGCAAGACTCCTTAACTTTGGGGGTTGAGGGATGTTCAGTGGGAATGGAGCTCACAGATGGGACAGACACACTCTTCTAAGGATGGAGGCAGCAATCGATGCTTGAGAAAGCCAGGAGTAAAGCTGTGAGGTCTGTATCCCCTGAGCCCGGGGCAGAAGGTGATAGGGAGAATGTACCGGGATTGGCAGGGGTTCCCCTGGAGATAGGCCTTAGCTTTCCCTCAACTGTTAGAACTACAGACTGCAGGGAGGGAGTATGAGCATTTGCTGTATATCTAGGAGAAAGAAAACAGGCCCCAGATGATGCCTTAGATCTAGGAGGATAGCATTCACTAATTTCCGAGCCCCTTTCCGAGACCAGACACCCCCTTTAGCTGTCACTGTCCAAAGATTCATTGGTTAATTCGTGGCTGGTAACCTAGCTATCACCTAAAAACCATTAATCACTTAATGTTTTACTTTTTGAGAGGTGGGGGCTCTCCTTGACACTTAAGAGTTTCTGGGAGGAGGGGTAAAAGGGGCGAGCGAACCTGCGTTAACGAAACCCGTAAGGAACTGCGTTTCCCAGGAAATTCCTGACATTTTTAGCTCGTGAATTTCCTAAATCTTGCTTGGTTTTCTCCTCCATTCTGGGTCCTTCCAGAGGGGAAGAAGAGTGGGTTAGGGGCTGAAGGCTCAGCAGGGCCTGGTTCATCCGCAGAGCTGGCCGGCAACCGAGGTTGGGCTCAGTCTTGAGCAGGGTGCCCCCCTTCCCCAAATCTCGGAAGGAGGAGGGGGAGGCAGGCGGGCAGTTGTGGTCCCAAAGGAGGCTGGTTGATGGTTTTTGGGTGAGTGTGGGGTTTCCTTTTGATTGTTGCTTGGGGGGAAGGGCAAAGCCAACGGGAACATGCACTGCGGGCACCCCGGCCCTGGTGCGGCTGCCGTCCTCTGCTCGGCTCCCCCCCGCCGGTGAGTGCGCCCGCCCGCCCGCCCGCCCGCCCGACTGTGCGGGGCTGCGGTTGGGGGAAGGGGGGAGCGGGATCATCTGAGGCCAGAGCCGCTGCCGTGCGCGGGGAGGGGGAGCGG
>NC_048220.1:28183310-28186499 GCF_002007445.2 Ailuropoda melanoleuca
GTGGGGGGGGCGACGGTAGGGGGAGGGGGCGCGGGAGCGCGCGCCCCGGCTGGCTGGCTGACGGGCAGGGAGAGAGGGGGAGAGCGAGCCGCGGGCAGCGAGCGCCGGAGGCCGAGACCAGACAGGGAGCCGGGCTCGGTGGCGTCCCTGGCACTTTCGAGTCGCCCGGGGCTGCCTCCGCTTGGCGCCGGCTCCCTAAGAAGCAAGATTTGGGAAACCAGCACGCACACTGCTCGCTCTCCTTTCTTATCGCTTTTCCCTCTCCTTCCATTTTCCTCTCTCCCTTTACCTTCCTTCCCCCTCTCTCCCAGGTTTACCTTACCGGGGCCGGTGGCTTCTCCCTCCGTGATGCCTTAGCGGCAGCGCAGGGCACACTGGCAAACCGGGCGCAGGTTGGCAAGGGGCCGGGCCGGGCGCGATCGCAGGGTTCTCCCTTGGCTGCGGCGGTGGCTGTGGCGGCGGCAGTGGCGGCGGCGGCGGCGGGGCCCCGGGGGGGCTGCAGCACGAGACGCAGGAGCTGGCCTCCAAGCGGGTGGACATCCAGAACAAGCGCTTCTACCTGGACGTGAAGCAGAACGCCAAGGGCCGCTTCCTGAAGATCGCTGAGGTGGGCGCGGGCGGCAACAAGAGCCGCCTCACTCTCTCCATGTCAGTGGCCGTGGAGTTCCGCGACTACCTGGGCGACTTCATCGAGCACTACGCGCAGCTGGGCCCCAGCCAGCCGCCCGACCTGGCCCAGGCGCAGGACGAGCCGCGCCGGGCGCTCAAGAGCGAGTTCCTGGTGCGCGAGAACCGCAAGTACTACATGGATCTCAAGGAGAACCAGCGCGGCCGCTTCCTGCGCATCCGCCAGACGGTCAACCGGGGGCCCGGCCTGGGCTCCACGCAGGGCCAGACCATTGCGCTGCCCGCACAGGGGCTCATCGAGTTCCGCGACGCTCTGGCCAAGCTCATCGATGACTACGGAGTGGAGGAGGAGCCGGCCGAGCTGCCCGAGGGCACCTCCTTGACTGTGGACAACAAGCGCTTCTTCTTCGATGTGGGCTCCAACAAGTACGGCGTGTTTATGCGAGTGAGCGAGGTGAAGCCCACCTACCGCAACTCCATCACCGTGCCCTACAAGGTGTGGGCCAAGTTTGGACACACCTTCTGCAAGTACTCGGAGGAGATGAAGAAGATTCAAGAGAAGCAGAGGGAGAAGCGAGCTGCCTGTGAGCAGCTCCACCAGCAGCAGCAGCAGCAGCAGGAGGAGACCGCCGCTGCCACCCTGTTGCTGCAGGGTGAGGAAGAAGGGGAAGAAGATTGATCAAACTGAATGGAAAAAAAACCCACACACACATGCATACACACACACACACAGCCACACACACAGAAAATATACTGTAAAGAAAGAGAGAAAATAAAAAGTAAAAAAGTAAAAAAAAAAAAAATAACTGTTAACTCCAAGGGAGCACCACCCACAGAACCTCCACCAACTGACAGTTTCTCTTCTTGACTTGCCACCCATCGCTGGATGTTGTCCACTTTATCCACCATATAAAACAGTAAGCAGCTGCTAAAAACAAAAAACAAAAAAAATACAAAAAGTAATAACATTATATGAACTGTGTTTCCTACTTGATTAAAAAATATAAAGAACTGAGTGTTTATTTCCCTAATTAACCAAGAACTTTTGTACACGTTTAAGCTATTATTATTAAAAGTGTTTGCAAAATGGTCAAGATTATAATATTGCTGAATTATATAAAAGTCCTTTTCATGTTGAGCTAACATTTGACTTTAGCACAAAAAAGAGATATTTTAGAACACGTAAAATAATATTTTTAGTTTTTCTCATTTTGTTACCAAATTTCAAACCTTACATGGAGGTTATTATAGTATATTTGACACCCTATATACCTGTGATTAGAGATGTGTATATATATGAGGGCTAGGCATGCTGTGTGTCTGAGCTTTGTCTAAATGTTATGCAGAAGTTTGTAGAGTTAAAGGTACGTAGGTTTAATTCATGCAAGGTAAACAATAAGTGCTCTCTTTTATACAATATGCATTGCATCTGGACCTTAAACATATAAAAATGGTCAGTGAAACTTCTGTGAACATGAAGAAATTATTAAAAAAGGCATTTAAATGAAATTTGCTAAGTTGTGATTTTTACGGTTGGAACCAAAGTTATCCAAATAGTAAAAGGAAAAAGAGAAAGAAAGAAACAGGAAATCTCCCATAATATTTTTCTGCATCTGTTTGCTTTGACTGAGTAGGTGTTTTGTCATTATTGTGTATATGAGATGTATCGTTCATAATATATTTTTTTTATTATGTGTAGAAAGATTTTAAAAACTTAACTAACGTGCAGCAATTTCCAGTGAACCTGTACTTGGACATCAGGTAGCGAGTCTATTTGTGGTCACTAGCACTGTCTCCTAAACTAGTAAGAGGTCTGAAGCTATTCTTTGATTTTTGCCAGTGCTATTAACTTATGTAGACCTGTTAAAAAGCAGAGCAACACAATTATAGTTATCCTACTGAGCCATGGATTCTGAGTTTCATTTTAAAAGCGAAAGCCAAGTTGGTATGTGTAAAGGATTTCCATGTAGCTGTGGTGCTAGTTATTACTGGCTACATTATATGCTAATGTATTTGTGTTCCCCAAGTGTACAAGCCTTCTATCAAAAGTATGTTCTATAACTCATATATTCAAGGAGTAGGGTATGAAAATGCAAAGCTTAGGAGAGCACTTTACCAAGCTGGTGTCCTCCAAACTGAAATTGTTTGTAACGATAGTCTTTTACAGGTTTTCATTTAAAGATGTTCGTGTGCTTTTAATTGACAACTAACTTCTTGCTGCTGTATAGTAAAATATTAATATATTTTTATCATTAAACTGCTGCATGACTATCATCTTTGAGTGAAGAGAAAATGTTATAAAAAAAAGATGCCTTAAACAGTACATTTTGGTTTGGAATTCTGTAGAAAGTATTTTGGTTAAAAAAAAAAAAAGGATCTTGTCTGATGTAGAGAGTTCTGGGGATGGAATTGTTTCTTGGCAAATCCAGCCATATAGAGCTTACTGCTGTATGTAGAAGACACCACCTGTAGGAGCTGGAAGGTATCAGTGCTTCTCACATTGTAAAGCATTGGCCTAGGAAGGTGAAACAGTTGTCTTTTTGAAGGTTTTTTTTTTTTTTT